>NC_084621.1:27896162-28096162 GCF_033978795.1 Nerophis ophidion | reverse complement strand
CACAAACATATACTTGGTCATCAGCCATACAGGTCACACTGAGGGTGGCCGTGTAAAAAACTTTAACACTGTTACAAATATGTGCCACACTGTGAACCCAAACCAAACAAGAATGACAAAACACATTTTGGGAGAACACCCGCACCGTAACACAACATAAACACAACAGAACAAATACCCAGTACCCCTTGCAGCACTAACTCTTCCGGAATTCTACATTATACACCCCCTGCTACTACCAAACCCCGCCCACCTCATTTTTATTTTATTTTTGAATTTATTAGCCTGTGGAAAAAGTTAATGTTGATATGTACCTCAGAAGGCTGCAAATAGAAAAGAGGCATTAATTTTTTTAATAAAATTTTATTTAATATACCACTGATGTTTTTGAAAGTTGATTTTGCACTATTACGTTATAATTTCCGGAGGGAACCCACGCAGTCCCGGGGAGAACATGCAAAATCCACACAGAAAGATCCCGAGCCCGGGATTGAACCCAGGATTACTCAGGACCTTCGTATTGTGAGGCAGATGTACTAACCCCTGTTCCACCGTGCTGCCCTATTTAAGCCTTGCTTGTTCAATATTCATTGAAAAACTTGTTTGGGACCCTATTAAAAGGTTAATTTGTTCAACCTTGGCCCACGGCTTTGTTCAGTTTTAAATTTTGGCCCACTCTGTATTTGAGTTTGACACCCCTGAGTTAGAGGATCATACATTGGTCATATTCGAAATCCTCATGTGTCCTGGGACATGTTTCCTGAGTTTATAAACATAATATAAACTTGAATAAAACAAAAAAAGATTTTGTTATGCTAAAAAATATTGATGTAATCGTAGTAGTATTGACTAGAATTACTCTTGTACTTGGTATCATTCCAGTGGATTTTAGGAGTAGAGCCACCAAGGGTGTTTGTTTACATTTTGGCGCTGGTGATCTACGGTGTGTGAAGCATGTTTAGTTATTCCTCGTCCTGCAGGGATGATACTTGTAAGACATGTACTTTATTTGTGGCCATGAAGGCGAGGATTAGTGTTTTAGAAGTAGCTACAACACTGTAAACGGCAGATGGACTTTAGCCGCTAGCTGGCTAGCCATGTCTTGCAGCACCTCTTCCTGTGGACGTTTCAGTGTTATAACTGTACTTTTATCGTTAGTTTTTGAAGCCAAAATGCGTCCATTCTCCCTTTTCTGTCTACACACTCAGACTGCTCGTAAGTACTCTGTGATTGTGCGCTGCCGAACATGCTCCACCGCAATGTCACGATGTGACAGCGACAGTGGGGGGGGACCGGTACTTTTTAGAGGCGGTATAGTATCGAATAAAATTCATTAGTATGGCGGTACTATACTAATAGCGGTATACCGTACAACCCTATTAGCAACACACCAATGCCCCCCCCCTCTGTTAACATGAATTTGTATTTATTGAACTTTTATTTATCCAGAGTAAAGCAAATCAGAACAGATTTTTATTTGCAATGCTGACCTAGCAAAGAAGCAGCATTTACATGACCGAGATGTTGAAGTGTGATGATAATCACTCACAGTCTGTCATTTACCAACAAAAGCCAGCACACTATGTTGCTTGCAACAGTTCACAAATTATTTTAACGTGCGAGGTAAATGGTATGAACATAAATAAATGTCTAACTTTTCAAACGTTAAACATACACAGAGAATGTCTGCAACTTGTGTACAGCAGATTAGACAGCGGACGAACAGGAGGCTTTTAGTGCTGTTTTTTTCTGTAAATATTTAATTATTACTATTATTAGTTATAATTAATTTTGGGGAGGAGACCCTGCCCCAAGTGGAGGAGTTTAAGTACCTCGCAGTCTTGTTAACGAGTGAGGGAAGAGTGGATTGTGAGATCGACAGGCGGATCCGTGCGGCGTCTTCAGTAATGCGGAAGCTGTATCGATCCGTTGTGGTGAAGAAGGAGCTGAGCCGGAAGGCAAAGCTCTCAATTTACCGGTCGATATACATTCCCATCACTGTAAAAAAAAATCCTATTTCTATGGTTAATTTACTCTAAATTTCTACTGTAATTTTTGTATTTTTTTAAAATAGGTTATACAACTGTAGAATTGAAGATATTATCTGTAAATAAACAAACCGCCTGTTATTTTAAGTAATATGCCAGCAATGACAAACTATGTATATTTCTATTTTTTTTTACAGAAAAATACCAAATTAATTATACATATCATTTTCTGTTTTCTCAAATTACTTTCAAATTCATGTAAAATTACAGTAATTAACTTTAATTTAAAATGTAGCTTGTTATATAGCCCTGCGATGAGGTGGCGACTTGTCCAGGGTGTACGCCGCCTTCCGCCCGATTGTAGCTGAGATAGGCGCCAGCGCCCCCGCGACCCCAAAAGGGAATAAGCGGTTGAAAATGGATGGATGGATAATTTTAACAGTACAGAAAATTGACAATGCAAACTGAGTACATGTTTTACTGCCATCTAGTGTCTACATGGTAAAACATTAATACAGTATTTGTGTTCCACTTCTTTTTTTTTCGAGGTTACAAGGAACACTTGATCACAAACTCTTAGTTGATTTAATGTTATTGAAAAAAAAAATCCTCAAAAAATTGAAGCTTTTGTCGCAAGTTTTTTGAAAAGGATGGCGCAAATTCAGGTGTTTCAAGCCGCAACAATCATGAAAAAAAAGCCTGCGAAATCCTGGAGGGACTGATCTTGTCTTCTAGTGTTGTGATGTTAGAACAGAGTTGTCTAAATGTTGTCTATTGTGGGCCGCGCACTGATAGTCAAAGCATGCAGGGCCATTTTGATATTTTTCCTTTTCAAAACCAATACAGTATAAAGATTTCGTCTCACATTCAGGGCTCCGCACACGTTTGGTTTCGGAGATCGGGAAGAGTCTCAGTCATAAAAATGTTAAAAAATAACTTTTTTCAGTGCGTAAATCCCTAGATCAACTTCAGATATGTTTGTCAAAATAAAGTTGTATTTTTTTGGTTTTATGTGTAATGCCCTTCTTGTAAAATAATACCTTATTGCAAAAACAAAAAATATGCAATTTTTTCCCCCCCAAAAAAATTAAAAGTGGAAATTGGAAAGTACTTGGAGCCCGAAATAAGTCAACAATTAATAACGCATTTATGATTAATTAATTTTTGAGCAGTGATAGTTTACAAAAAATCCCACTAAAATGATCAGGCATCCCAAAGGGCCTCACTCATACAATTGTTAGAAATAAGTCTTCTGATTTTATTTTATTTTATTTACTTTCAAAGTCCTATGGAGAAGGAGACGGCACTGGGACAGGGGTGTTGATAGTTTGAGACGTGTTTATTAAACACAGGGTAGCGGAGTGTGTAATGAATCAAAATAAGAATGGTGTGACTATGTGTTGAGTTTACCAGGAGTTGTTGAAGGTGCGTGTTGAGCGAGAGGTGGAAGTCCAGGGAGGGCAAGGCAAGCTCGGAGGTCCGTGGGCAAGCGAGAGGTCAAAGGCAGGAGCGAGGCATCAAGGTGCGTGTCGAGGCGTTAGGTCGAGATCCAGGTAGGCAGCAAGGAGTCCTAGAGGGGATCCAGGGAGACGAGACACACAACTCGAAACCAGGAAATGGGGGAATGCTGCGGGATGGCGACACAGGACACAAGACGATGAGCACAGAGGTGTTAGGACTTCGCATGGCTGCAGTTGTGTGACCTCAAGTATGCAAGAATCCAGGAGAGCAGAAAGCAGATAAGATGATTTTAATTTCATCAAAGTAAAATATATAAACAGAAAGCAGTCTTGCATGGAGATGTTCCCAACATAGTTTTAACTTCGAGCACTGAGGAGTGCTCGAGTGAAACATAAATAGACCTATGTTGATTGACAGCAGCTGAGGACCGCTGCCAATCAACGGCGAGTGTGACAAAAACAGTGCTCAGCGGAGTAAACAGGAAGTATAACAAAATAAGAGCACTGAACAGGAAATAAAGTACAAAACACGAAAAACTATCAGAAAGTAAGTGACAGATTGTTACAGGACCTCCCCCTCAAGGAACAGATACCAGATGTTCCCTGGAAAAGAAAAATGGAAAAAAGTCCACAAAGTAAGGGAGGGTGGAGGGAGGATTTGGTGGAGGGTCGCCAAACCTTGTGTCCCCGCAGCCAGCGAGGGAAAGTCAGGTGGCGACGGCGCGTAGAGCGCCGCTGGAACTGGCGAGGCGGGCGGCCACGGAACAGCCACATCATTGGCCGAAAAAGAGATGAGTGCATCCCGCGAGGAAGGACGCCCAGGGCACGGCCACATCCGCGGCTGACGTGGAGGCGGGCGCGCTGAAGCAGGCCCGGAGACAGCAGACAAAGCGGCGGGGACTGCAGCCGAAACAGATACCTCTGTTGGTGCCGGCGTGGAAGCGGCAGACGTCATCAACGGCGTGGAAGCGGCAGACGTCATCAACGGCGTGGAAGCGGCAGACGTCATCAACGGCGTGGAAGCGGCAGGCGTCATCAACGGCGTGGAAGCGGCAGGCGTCATCAATGGCGTGGAAGCGGCAGGCGTCATCAACGGCGTGGAAGCGGCAGGCGTCATCAACGGCGTGGAAGCGGCATGCGTCATCAACGGCGTGGAAGCGGCAGGCGTCATCAACGGCGTGGAAGCGGCAGGCGTCATCAACGGCGTGGAAGCGGCAGGCGTCATCGGCGGCGTTGAAGCGGCAGGCGTCATCGGCGGCGTTGAAGCGGCAGGCGTCATCGGCGGCGTTGAAGCGGCAGGCGTCATCGGCGGCGTTGAAGCGGCAGGCGTCATCGGCGGCGTGAAAACGGCAGATGTCATCGGCGGCGTGAAAACGGCAGATGTCATCGGCGGCGTGAAAACGGCAGGCGTCATCGGCGGCGTTGAAGCGGCAGGCGTCATCGGCGGCGTTGAAGCGGCAGGCGTCATCGGCGGCGTGAAAACGGCAGATGTCATCGGCGGCGTGAAAACGGCAGATGTCATCGGCGGCGTGAAAACGGCAGATGTCATCGGCGGCGTGAAAACGGCAGATGAAGACGAAGGGGGAGGAGCCGCAAATGCTGGCTGGGGAGCAGTAGATGCCGGCGGCGACGAAGCCCGGCGTGGTGCTGCCACTGGCGGCGTTAGATCTGTGCGCAACGCCGGCATTGGAACTCGGCGTGGAGCCGGCATTGGAGTGGTGCGTAATGCCGGCGTTGGAACTCTGCGTGGAGCCGGCGTTGGAGTGGTGCGTAATGCCGGCGTTGGAACTCTGCGTGGAGCCGGCGTTGGAGTGGTGCGTAATGCCGGCGTTGGAACTCTGCGTGGAGCCGGCGTTGGAGCTGTGCGAAAGCCCGCCAGGGACGTAAATGTCTCCGTGGAAGGAGACGCTGGCGGGGATGACAGCGGTGTGTGCCTGGCTGCACCACAGTGTATAGTGGACCCCCCTCCACTAGGTGGCTGCCAGACACCGTTCACACTTGCGGGAAGACGTGCCTGCTCGTCGGAGTCCCCCGGTGCGAAAACCAGGGACGGGCGGGAGGGGACCAGGAGGAGGGACGAAGACACGTCCCGTGCCGAGTCCCAGCAGGAGGACAAAAGCGACCTCACAGTGGGCTCCACTGGAGCTCTCGGCGAACCAAAAAAGAGAGCGGGAGCTGGCAAAAAGAGCAGCCGGGGAGCAGCCGCTGGAAGCTGCGTAGGAGCAGGGAGAAGCAGCTTAGCAGACGACGGGAAGGATGGCGGCGGCGGACGTGCCGGTCGGAGAGCCGCAGTCGGCGACGGAGCCGCAGGAGCCGCGAGACGTGAAGGAGGAGGCGGGCGCGGCGGTCGGTGAGCCGTAGCCGGCAGCGTTGCCGAGAGGAAGGATAGCGGCGGAGGACGCGCCGGTCGGAGAGCCGTAGCCGGTAGCGTTGCCCAGGGAGCCGCGAGGCATGCAGGAAGTGGCGGACGTGCTGGTCGGAGAGCCGTAGCCAGCCGTCGAGCCGAGAGGAAAGATGGCGGCGGGGGACGCGCCGGTCGGAGAGCCGAAGCCGGTGGCGTTGCCGCGGGGAGAGGGTCCGCGTCTGTAGGCTGAGACCGCACAAACCTGGCCTTCAAGTCCTCCAGGAATTGTGCGGTCCAGAACGTCGGCTGAGGATTGCCGACAGGGATTCTCGCGAGGTCACAATTTTCTGGCCTGAAGTTACTGTTAGGACTTCGCATGGCTGCAGTTGTGTGACCTCAAGTATGCAAGAATCCAGGAGAGCAGAAAGCAGGTAAGATGATTTTAATTTCATCAAAGTAAAATATATAAACAGAAAGCAGTCTTGCATGGAGATGTTCCCAACATAGTTTTAACTTCGGGCACTGAGCTCGAGTGAAACATAAATAAACCTATGTTGATTGACAGCAGCTGAGGACCGCTGCCAATCAACGGCGAGTGTGACAAAAACAGTGCTCAGCGGAGTAAACAGGAAGTATAACAAAATAAGAGCACTGAACAGGAAATAAAGTACAAAACACGAAAAACTATCAGAAAGTAAGTGACAGATTGTTACAAGAGGAGGGGAAACACAGAGAGAGCAAATGCACATAGAGAGAGCTAGGGACGTGTAGGCTTACAGTACTGAGACAGGTAGCTACGTTCTGGCACTGGAACGCAGGGCACGCTGGCTTATGAAGGGAGTGGAGTCTTCGTCAGCGTCAGGTGTGTTGATTTCAGAGGGAGGGGAATGCCCGTGGGCATGTCCAGAGGCACGCACAGATGAATAAGAGGCGGTAGGAGTCTGAGCTGTAACATTCATCACGTAAATCTCAAGATCAACTTGAGATTTATCTGTTAATGACACATTTTTAATGTTTTTTGTTTAAAATTTTGATTCACTACTATTTTTTTGAGCGATGACAATGTTCAAGAAAAAACAGCCTGCAGTGCAGCTTTGTGTTTTTAGTCAAAATTGCAACTTTTTATTGTTACTTTTCACCCAGGGTTTCCCGCGGCGTGTTGTTACTAAGGCGGCCGCCTTAACAACAAAGAGCCGCCGCCTAAGCTAAAGTCTTAACTAGCTGCTCCGCTTCGTTCTGCCTCTGTCTCTGTCAGTACTCTCTGCAGCACCCAGCATTGTCCCACCCACAGAATCATCTAATTGGTTACACGCAGAGCGGTAACAGCCAATCAGCAGTGCGCATTCAGACTAGTAACAGCCAATCAGCAGTGCGTAGTCAGAGCGGTAACAGCCAATCAGCAGTGCATATTCAAAGCGCATGGAGTCTGTGCTCCAGCGTCCTGATGAGCAGATAGGTGTTAAGCAGGTAAGCATCAGGCAGCAAACTCTCCCCAAATTATAATAAACACCTCCCAGTCAACTACTAGTAACATCACTATGAGCCCGTTGACATTATAGAAACATAAACAACAGCTCAGCTCGCTTGCAGTCCTTGAGGTGAAGGCTAATTAGCTTTTAGCGTAACAATAGTTCACTTTGGAACAGTGTGTGTGTGTTTGGCGTGTGTGTGTTACGGACAGCAAAGCTCTGTCTGTCTGTAATTTCACTTGACCTTTTTCTGTGTTGATTGAGCTGTGTTGAGCAGCAAAAAAGGACATTATGTTAAATGAAGAGTTTCCTGAAGCTGTCTCTGATAGTTGGTATAATACTGTAACTGCATCATAAAGCTTACATGAACTCCATGGTGTTCAGGGATGAATAGTCTCTCCTATTGCTATTGCACTATTTTTTCAGCTGTAGTTACATTAATCATTAGTAATGTAGCAGCCTAGTTTTGAATGGCAGGATCCCTGCTATCACATGTTGATAAAAATATAACATTTACTTAATAAAAATCAACTACAGGCTTCCCAAATGCTGTAATAAATTAAGCATGATGAGTTGAGCATATGTCAACATGTGGCATAATAATGACATACTTAGTATCTCAGGTAACTAGGACTATTTTGGAAAAAATATCGAGATATATATCGTATATCGGCATTCAGCATATGAAACCAAAAATTGTAGGCTTCCTCACGGAACGAAGCTGGCCTTCTTCACCCCAGCCTGTAGTCTATTGCCCCCCAGGCTGTGGTGGCAGCGACAAAGTGGAGACGTGATGGCGACAGGTCGAATTACACCGATCCTTACACAGTTTCTGATGGAGACACTGTCAACTGTATGCTTTTTTATTCCACTTTTTTCTTTTTTCTTGGAATATCATTTATTGTGCAGTGGGCTGCAAATGGCCCCCGGGCCGCACTTTGGACACCCCTGCATAAGGGATCACACTACCTCCTGTTTTTCTGATGGTTACATTTGTGTGTAATTTTGTGGACGGCCATGTTTTGGATCCCGGCGTGGGGTGAAATTATTTTTTATTTTTTTTTAAATTACACCTGTCCCAGTTTCCCCGTCCTGCTGACACCAGTCAAAGTGCGCTTATCTACTTGAAAGTCCATTTACACTTGATCTATTTATTTATTTTAAGCCGAGTTAACGAGATCGGCCCAAAATTGCAAAGGTTTTTCCTTTCCTGGCGTGTGCTCAGCCACTCCAGCACCAAGTATTGCTCCACAGATTTGACGTAATCCCACCAACAGATGGGCCAGATCTCATATCCGCCTCAGCTCTCGCAAAACCCCTAGCAAGTTTTGTAAGAAAAAAAAAAAATTGTCTTTTACTTTTTGTCTAATCCCGCTGAGAGACAAAACAACGTTGGGAAAAACATAACTGCCTCGCGTGATTTAGGAACTTAAAGCCAATATATAAACTTTTCGCCCAACAGTTAGCAACAAGCTAACATGCTAAAACAAGTGAGTCATGTTGTTGTGAAATGTATAAATGTAATAAATACAACAAAATGCAGCAGATCTGGCATATATTTAGTTTAGTTGTATTTCCAGTGTATCTCAAGTATTACTACATGCCCTCATCTGGCACTTACTTTTTTCATACACTAGTTTTTATTGGGTTATAAATGAGTGGAACATGTCGTTTCGCTTTGGAATTTTATGAAACTTTTGACGTTCACATAAAATTGAAAAATGACATTACATCCAGTTCTTTCAGTGAACCAGACTATTCAACAGTATGAAGCACGTTGGTGTGTTCCAACTATCGTGGGATCACACTCCTCAGCCTTCCCGGTAAGGTTTATTCAGGTGTACTGGAGAGGAGGCTACGCCGGATAGTCGAACCTCGGATTCAGAAGGAACAGTGTGGTTTTCGTCCTGGTCGTGGAACTGTGAACCAGCTCTATACTCTCGGCAGGGTTCTTGAAGGTGCATGGGAGTTTTCCCAACCAGTCTACATGTGCTTTGTGGACTTGGAGAAGGCATTCGACCGTGTACCCGGGAAGTCTTGTGGGTAGTGCTCAGAGAGTATGGGGTACCGGACTGTCTTATTGTGGCGGTCCGCTCCCTTTACGATCAGTGTCAGAGCTTGGTCCGCATTGCCGGCAGTAAGTCGAACACATTTCCGGTGAGGGTTGGACTCCGCCAAGGCTGTCCTTTAACACCGATTCTGTTCATAACTTTTATGGACAGAATTTCTAGGCGCAATCAAGGCGTTGAGGGGTTCCGGTTTAGTGGCCGCGGGATTAGGTCTCTGCTTTTTGCAGATGATGTGGTCCTGATGGCTTCATCTGGCCGGGATCTTCAGCTCTCACTGGATCGGTTCACAGCCGAGTGTGAAGCGACCGGAATGAGAATCAGCACCTCCAAGTCCGAGTCCATGGTTCTCGCCCGGAAAAGGGTGGAGTGCCATCTCCGGGTTGGGGGGGAGACGCTGCCCCAAGTGGAGAAGTTCAAGTACCTAGGAGTCTTGTTCACAGGTGAGGGAAGAGTGGATCGTGAGATCAACAGGCGGCTCGGTGTGGCGTCTTCAGTAAGGCGGACGTTGTACCGATCCGTTGTGATGAAGAAGGAGCTGAGCCGGAAGGCAAAGCTCTCAATTTACTGGTTGATCTACCTTCCCATCCTCACCTATGGTCATGAGCTTTGAGTCATGACCGAAAAGGATAAGATCACGGGTACAAGCGGCCGAAATTAGTTTCCTCCGCGGTGTGGCGGGGCTCTCCCTTAGAGATAGGGTGAGAAGCTCTGTCATCCGGGAGGAGTTCAAAGTAAAGCCGCTGCTCCTCCACATTGAGAGGAGCCAGATGAGGTGGTTCGGGCATCTGGTCAGGATGCCACCCGAACGCCTCCCTAGAGAGGTAGTTAGGTCATGTCCAACCAGTAGGAGGCCACGGGGAAGACCCAGGACACGTTGGGAAGACTATGTCTCCCGGCTGGCCTGGGAACGCCTCGGGATCCCCCGGGAAGAGCTGGATGAAGTGGCTGGGGAGAGGGAAGTCTGGGCTTCCCTGCTTAGGCTGACCTTGGATTAGCGTAAGAAAATGGATGGATGGATGGATGGATATATACACATACATGTGCGTATATGCATTTATATATATACATACATGTGTGTATATGTGCGGTATGTATATATATATATATATATATATATATATATATATATATATATATATATATATATATATATATATATATATACTGTATTTTTTTGACTATATGTCGCAGTTTTTTTTTCATAGTTTGGCCAGGGGTGCGACTTATACTCAGGAGCGACTTATGTGTGAAATTATTAACGCATTACAGTAAAATATCAAATAATATTATTTAGCTCATTCACGTAAGAGAGTGGTCCCCAACCACTGCGGCCCAATTGGTACCGGGCCGCAGAAGAATTTTTAATATTTTTCTTTTCTTTTTATATTTGTTTTTAATTATTTTTTTAAATTATTAAATCAATATAAAAACACAAGATACACTAACAATTAGGGCACCAACCCAAAAAACTGCCCTTTTTCATGACAAAAAAAAAAGAGCTCTTGTGAAAAAACTACAATACCTACAGTACAAAAACTTTGTCGGACTCAACAAAATAAAAGACTGGCACATTTAACTTAATGGCAAGAACTACTTTACACCTAGGACAAATCGGATATATTGCGTACTTACAAATGACTCAGAAGTGTAAGAAATTATCATTATCAGCTAAATATTACAAAAATACATTTAGAGTTTATTATGAAATAGATGAACATTTATTACTACATAAACGCATGCAAAAGTACAGAGAATGTGTGCAGTTACGGATTCCATGGTACAAATGTAAAGGGTATCTATCCCTAGATCGTGCCACAGGCTAATGATTTATCTATGCAGCACTTGGCTAATTAAGTAAAGCAGCAGTATGGATGAATCCTGAAACTTTTTTTATGATCCCCGGTTGTTGTTTTTGGCTGAAGCACACTGGTCTCAATGTGTCACATGGATACATTCCCTGCCCCTGGCAGCTTTTTTCCCCCTCGGCGGCCGGTGTGTTAATGCGCTTGGACATGAGCATTGTGTTGTTGTTGTGCTATTGTTGTACGGCGACCTCACTCTGACCTCATGAGTCAGTCGTTCCTCCACTTTAAAAGGATATCCTGCGGCCAACTTAAATCTGCTGCCCTTCTTCTTGCGAGTCTTTCTGCTGCTCAGGCCAAATATTCCATAATAATGTTAATAACAATACATTGTCAAATATATAGCTTCTCCCTGAAGTGAGGTCACCTCTCACCTTTCAGCAAGTGTTTTATTCCATCTCAGTGAAGGGCAATAGTATAGATATTTAGAAGTGTACTTGAAAATACTATGAAAAAGAGTAGTCTGTGTACAGCTTGTATAGGAGTATATATTTAGTGTAGGCTGACTATATTCTGAAATCCCAAAAAAAGGACAAACATAAATGTGTGCCAAGGCGGGCAGCACGCCAATGCCGGTGTAGGTGTAGGTGAAAATTTGCCAATGATACTCGAACTTGCTTTATAAATAATATATTTATTTAAATAAAGCATTTTTTCTCCTCTGTTGACTGCTGTGTAGGCGCTAGGGATTTTTAAAATGGGGTCCCAGGGACCCCATCTAGTTATAAAAATGGGGTCCCAGAGTAAATTTTGGGAGTCCCACTTTTTTGTAAGCGTTTTGAAAACAAATGATAAACGTGTTCGTTATCCTGTTGTATCTCACATTCTGTATCGTGTTTTGAAAAAAGGTTGTCATAAACGTTACTTAATTCATTAAAAAAAGAAAAAAAACAAAAAAAAAAACAAATGTGTATGCATACACTGTAAAAAAAAAAATCCTATTTTTATGGTTAATTTACTCTAAATCCATCCATCCATTTTTTACCGCTTATTCCCTTTCGGGGTTACAACTGTAATTTTTCAATTTTTTTTTAATAGGTTATAAAACTGTAGAATTGAAGACATTATCTGTCAATAAACAACCCGCCTGTTATTTTAAGTAATATGCTAGTAATGGCAACCTGTGTATATATATATTTTTTTTTTTTACAGAAAAATACCAAATTAATTGTACATATCATTTTCTGTTTTCTCAAATTACTTTCAAACTCATGTAAAATTACAGTAATTAACTTTCATTAAATATGTAACTTGTTATATAAAAGTACATGTCCATACTAACAATCTAACAGTTTTATATGTAATTTTAAGGTAAATCTTATTTTTTGATTTGTTTATGTGTATTTTTACATTGAAGTCGAAAAATATATGTAGCCTGTTATATAAAGGTTTATGCTCATACTAAAGATGTAACATTTTTCTCTGTAATATGACACACGTTGGTGACTGCAAGACGAAATCAACAGCCCACAGCCATACAAGTCACACTGAGGGTGGCCGTACAAAGAACTTTAACACTGTTACAAATATGAGCCACAATTTGGAGCCACATCAAACAAGAATGACAAACACATTTCAGCAGAACATCTGCACCGTAACACATCATAAACACAAGAGAACAATTGCCCAGAATCCCATGTGTTACAATATACACCCCCAACACCAAACCCCGCCCACCTCAACCGACACACGGAGGGGGTGGGGGATTGGGGGCGGGGTTTGGTGCTAGCGGGGTGTATAATATAGCCTGGAAGAGTCATGGATGCAAAATATTCCGGGTAATTGTTATGTTGCGTTTATAATGTGCTACTGTGAGGATGTTCTCCCGAAATGTGTTTGTCATTCTTGTTTGGTGTGGGTTCACAGTGTGGCGCATATTAGTAGGCGTGTTAAATTTGTTTATATCACAACCTTCAGTGTACTCTGTATAACCAGTATGCCTTGCAGTTGTGTGCGTGTGTCTGCGGAAGCCACATACAACATGTTACTGGACTGGCAAGCTGTTTGTACATCTTCTAGAAGGCGTCAAAGGCAATGGCTTCATAACACGCCCTTATTCTTGTTATCTTGGTGACCACCAGCAGATATTCGCTGGAATGGATGCGGCTCTCATTGTCTTCTTTATTTTGTTATTTTGTGAAACGGGTCAAAATGGCTCTTTGAGTGGTAAAGGTTGCCGATCCCTGATATACATACATGTATATATATGTGTGTATATATATATATATATATATATATATATATATATATATATATATATATATATATATATATATATATATGTGTGTGTATATATATATATATATATATATATATATATATATATATATATATATATATACGGTAACTAAACCCTGGACCTACATTGAAAATACACGCAACCCTAATTCAAAATGCCGGACATTTGACGCAATTTAAAAAACCCGCCTGGACACCCCGTACACCGCCGCAAAAGAGGACATGTCCGGGGAAAAGAGGACGTATGGTCAGCCTAATTTAGTGTATTTAACTCACAGCCTTTGTTGAGTAAATATGTGTCAACACAAGGGAGTGCACGTCACAGTGAACTTAATTCAAATAGTAGTGGTGTACTGAGCCGATTTTAATATCGGCGATTGGTCTGATATCAGTAAAAATCCTATTGTTTCGCCTTTGCATCGAAAATATTTGATATCATTGCTCTAATAGAAGCAGTCCTGCAGTGCGTTTACTTGTGCAAAGTTGGACAGCCAGTTACCATCTAAATGTCCTCTAAAACAGTGGTACCCAACCACCGGGCCGTGGCCTGATTGGTACCGTGCCGCAGAATATTTTTTTATTAAAATAAAAAAAAAAGAAATTTTTATATTTTCTATTTTTTTTATTAAATCAACATAAAAAACACAATATACACTTACAATTAGTGCACCAACCACAAAAACCTCCCTTTTTCATGACAACAACCTCCCTTTTTCATGACAAAGAAAAAAAAAGAAAAAAAAAGAAAAAAGGGCACCCGGGCAGCGGGACAAATTATTAAGCGTTGACCGGTCCGCGGATACAAAAAGGTTGGGGACCACTGCTCTAAAACAGTGGTTATCAACATTTTTTCAGTGATGTGCACCCTGTGAACATTTTATTTAAATTAAGTACCCCCTAATCAGAGCAAAGCATTTTTGGTTGAAAAAAAGAGAAAAAGAAGCCAAATACAGCACTAAATAATCAGTTTCTGATTTATTAAATTGTATAACAGTGCAAAATATTGCTCATTTGTAGTGTTCTTTCTTGAACTATTTGGAAAAAAAGATATAAAAATAAGTAAAAACTTGTTGAAAAATAAACAAGTGATTCAATTATAAATAAAGATTTCTACATAAAGAAGAAATCATCAACTTAAAGTGCCCTCTTTGGGGATTGTAGTAGAGATCCATCTGGATTCATGAACTTAATTCTAAACATTTCTTCACAAAAAAAGAAATCTTTACCATCAATATTTATGTAACATGTCCACAAAAAATCTAGCTACTGAATGTTGCGTTGTTGCATTTCTTTTCACATTTTATGAACTTAAATTCATATTTTGTTGAAGTATTATTCAATAAATATATTTATGAAAGATTTTTGAATTGTTGCTGATTTTAGAATATTTTTGAAAAATCTCACATACCCCTTGGCATACCTTCAAGTACCCCCATTTGAGAACCACTGCTCTAAAAGATAAGGTGGGTCTTCTATTTTAGTGAAGTCATTAACAAAATATAAACATTGTAGTCTAACGGCTACTTGGAGCTAACAGCTAAGCACACAATAGCATGCAAGCTATATATGTTCTTAATTGAACCATATTACAGTTTAAAACAGCACATTTGTCAACATTAACAAGTACCAAATATTTATAGTTACATATTACTTACCCGCAAAGTCTCCAAAGCAGAAGCGTGTGATCAAGTATCCAGTAACAAAAGTGTCCGCATCGCTCAACTTACTACATTATGATCTTAACTTTATGAATTATTTTAGCCATTATCCATCCATTTTCTAACGCTTGTCCCTTTTGTGGAGCCTGTCTCAGTTGCATTCGGGCGGAAGGCGGGGTACACCCTGGACAAGTCGCCACCTGATCGTAGTACTTTAGCCACTAGGTATGGCTAAAAACCAATACCATTCCACTTCAGCTTAAAGACAGCATGTGTCCATTCCAGGCAGTTGATTATAAATAGATGAGTGTTTTTCATTGCCTCACTTCACTTGATCAAACATTTTCTAACATTCCACTCAACAATGTCAGGTCTGTAGGATTATGTTTTGTTTTTTGCCATGTTTGGTCAGGTTATGTTTAGTTGTTTGGACATTTAGTTCTGTTTTTCCACTTCCTGGTTTGTTTTCGTCTCCATGCCAACCCATTAGTTTCACCTGGTCTCTTAGTCATGTCCCTGTCTTCAGCCTCACACCTGTTTTCACTAATCATCACAGCTGCTATTTAAGTCACTCGTTTTCTGTCTTCGTCCTGGCATCTACACACTTACCCATGCAATTCCTACTTTCATGCCCTCGTTCACAGTTCCATGTCATGTAAGTTTTCGTTTATAGTTCATAGTTAATTGCCTTTGTGCTTAGTCTTTTGTTTATGTCCATTGTTTATGCCATAGTGCAAGTGTTTGTTTCCATAGCCAAGTTTTGTACCTCCACTGTGAACGCTTTTTGTTTGTCTTTTGTTAGTTATAGTGTTAAAATAAAAACATGTACTCACATTCACGTCTCGCTCGTGCTAACTTCCCTCTGCGTCGAAAAAACAACCTTAATCCACACACGAACACACTAACTATTGTTAAATAATTGTTAAATATAAGTGTGAATGTTTAGTGTGTTCATTGTTATCTAGTCTCTGTCGGCCTGTGATCCTCTTGGGCATGAAATTTATCACATGTTGTTAGTGGAATCTTTTTCTACATCACTGATGAAACTGACAATGTTACATCCCTTGCTACCTCTCTTCCTTGTTATCTTAGAGGTGTGTTTGGACTTAGTATCATGTTGGATATCATGTGTCTGTTTCACCATGTCACAGTGCATATTGGACTGCAGGATTGCTCTCAGTGAACCACTGATCCCCCAGTGCCAGCAGCACTCGTGCAGCTCCTAGATTGTCTTTCCAGCTATTTGGACAATGATGCCTGTGTGTTGAGAGCAAATCTATACTCCTATACAAGCTGTGCGCTAACTACTGTAAAGTTGACATTTTTTAGCACTCTCCCCTGAGAAGACATCAAACATCATTGCGTTATTCACCCAATAGTGGCACCGGTTTCAAAACATTTACAATTGATTTCATCAAATGCCCATCGCGAAGGACTGCTATCAAATCGACCTTCAAACTGACCTCTAATCGTGGCTCTTGAGGTCACACTCGCACTGGGCTATTTCAAGCGTGCCACACGTGACATTACTGTAAGAAGTTTAACGCTGTCGTGTCGGCGCTTGGCCTTGTCCGACCCGCCTCTTTGGGGACTCGACGCTTTCAAGAAAGCGAAGCAGCCCCCCGCCAACCGACTAGTAAATTCACAGCATGCGTGGATTAGGAGTCTATCTGCACACACGACGGTCGCCTTTAAATCCTCGCCAGATGTGTGTGCTTGCTGCTTGCAGGCCAGTTAACACTGAGGAAGATCTGCGTGCACGGACATCATTCAGTCTTCTACCACTTCCCGGAATGGAACTTTATTGTCATTGCACCTAAAAAGAACAACAACATTTTACTTTCAGTACAGTCAGACAGTACCGTATGATGCGCACCAGATTATCATGCATCAAAGGGGTCATATGATTTTATTTATTTTTTTACATTTAAAACCTTTCCTTTTGGTCTACATAATATGTAATAGGGGTTCTTTGGTCAAAATGTTGCATCCAAACCACCTTCAAGCCGCTTTCTGGACATCTTTTGTGGATGTTCTTATTCACGTGCCTCCACTTCGACACCGTCACCTTTGTTTTTACCGGTGGTTTTTTAGCTCCTCCATATCGATTCTACTGACAGATATAAGTTAAAACTACGGATGTCCGATAAATACTTTAAAATGTAAATTATCAGTATCGGTTTCAAAATTATCGGTATCTTTCAAAAAGTAAAATGTATGACTTTTTAAAACGCCGCTGTGTACACGGACGTAGGGATAAGTACGGAGCGCCAATAAACCTTAAAGGCACTTCGTTTGCATGCCAGCCCAATCACATAATATCTATGACTTTTCACAGAAGTGAATGCAATGCATACTTGGTCAACAGCCATACTGGTAACACTGAGGGTGGCCGTATAAACAACTTTAACACTGTTACAAATATGCACCACACTGTAAACCCACACCAAACAAGAATGACAAACACATTTTGGGAGAACATCTGCACCGTTACACAACATAAACACAACAGAATAAATGCTCTGAACCCCTTGTAGCACTAACTCTTCCGGGACGCTACAATATACACCCCCGCTACCACCTACCCCCACCTCAACTCCGCCGACCTCAACCTCCTCATGCTCTCTCATCATGTCCTAAATTCCAAGCTGCTGTTTTGAGGCATGTTAAAAAAATGCACTTTGTGACTTCAATAATAAATATGGCAGTGCCATGTTGGTATTTTTTTTTTCCATAAATTGACTTGATTTATTTTGGAAAACCTGGTAATATTGTTGGATGCATCCAGCGGGGCGTCACAACAAAATTAGGCATAATATTGTGTTAATTCCACGGCTGTATTTATCTGTATTGGTTGATATCAGAATCGGTAATTAAGAGTTGGACATTATCAGAATATCGGATATCGGCAAAAAAGACATTATCGGACATCTCTTGTTAAAACTCTACAGTAATTTATATTAGAAATGGCAATAGCAAAGGATAAATGCCCCACAACCAGATGATAGGGGAAAAGAATGAGCTTATTGACTACATTGCGGACTACGATGGCGAAATTTTCAGGACTTCTGTAGATCCCAAATAGACATTTGCAGATACTAATAGGTAAGAAAAGTTGGTTTTGAATAATCTTGCGAAACAAAACGCCGGATAATGTGTCTCCTAATAGGTGCCTTATACAAACACCATAGTAATACCCTTATGTTCAAGCACAGTGCGTAATGCTCAGTGTTCCATCAAGCGGTTTGGCTTAGTTACTTATCCAATGTCGTGCAAACAAATTTGACAGATTTTTGAGCGCAGTGTGTAATGTTCTATATCTCACTGAAACATAAAAAGTACAAACCCCGTTTGCATATGAGTTGGGAAATTGTGTTAGATGTAAATATAAACGGAATACAATGATTTGCAAAACATTTTCAACCCGTATTCAATTGAATGCATTACAAAGACAAGATATTTGATGTTCAAATTCATAAATTGTATTTTTTATTTGCAAATAATAATTAACATAGCATTTCATGGCTGTAACACGTGCCAAAGTAGTTGGGAAAGGGCATGTTCACCACTGTGTTACATCACCTTTTCTTTTGGACTCGTCAGACCACACAACACTCTTCCACTTTGCATCAGTCCAACTTCGATGATCTCAGGCCCAGAGAAGCCGGCGGCGTTTCTGGATGTTGTTGATAAATGGCTTTCGCTTTGCATAGTAGAGCTTTAACTTGCACTTACAGATGGAGCGACAAACTGTATTTAGTGACAGTGGTTTTCTGAAGTGTTCCTGAGCCCATGTGGTGATATCCTTTAAAGATTGATGTCGGTTTTTTATACAGCGCCGTCTGAAGGATCGAAAGTCACGGTCATTCAATGTTGGTTTCCGGCCATGCCGCTTACGTGGAGTGATTCCTCCAGATTCTCTGAACCTTTTGATGATATTATGGACCGTCGATGTTGAAATCCCTAAATTTCTTGCAATTGCACTTCGAGAAACATTGTTCTTAAACTGTTTGACTATTTGCACACGCAGTTGTGGACAAAGGGGTGTACCTCGCCCCATCCTTTCTTGTGAAAGACTGAACATTTTTTGGGAAGCTATTTTTATACCCAATCATGGCACCCATCTGTTCCCAATTAGCCTGCACCCTGTGGGATGTTTAAAATAAGTGTTTGATGAGCATTCCTCAACTTTGTCAGTATTTATTGCCACCTTTCCCAACTTCTTTGCCACGTGTTGCTGGCATCAAATTCTAAAGTTAATGATTATTTGCAACAACAAAAAAATGTTTATCAGTTTAAACATCAAATATGTTGTCTTTGTAGCATAGTCAACTGAATATGGGTTGAAAATGATTTGCAAATCATTGTATTCTGTTTATATTTATATTTAACACAATTTCCCAACTCATATGGAAACGGGGTTTGTATAAGTAGTTGCTTGCTAGCGTCATTTATTAAACAAGCATCAACATGCAGTCCACACTTATCTCTTATGTGTGACTGCCATCTACTGGTCACACTTATCATTACACCCTGTACTCAATAAAATTGTTTCAAGGTTGGTATGCACAACCAGAACAAATTCCGTAAATTAGGTGCACAGGGTTATTAGGCGCACAGTCGATATATTATCGAGAAAATGGAAGGATTTTAAGTTCGCCTTATAGTCCAATAAAAAGTGTATACAGTAGAGATCCGCGGTTTGCGGTCCCATCCGCGGAGTCCGCGGGTCGGGCGGGTGACATGACGAAAAAATAGATTTTAATTAGATTCGGGCGGGTGGCGGTTGAACCATCCGGAAATATTTGATATACATCATTCTGGGATCGGTATTCTTTGCCATTCAAAGAGCCAAGACCCGTGTCACAAAGCGAAGAAGACAATAGGAGACGCTAATATTCTCTAGAAAGACTGCCGGCAGTCACCCAGATAATAAGTATTATGGCGGGCTATGAAGCCATTGACTTTGTCGCCTTCTACAGCATGCTTGTCAGTCCAGCAACATGCTGTGTGTGGCTTCCGCAGCAACACGCACACGACTGCAAGGCATACTGGGTGACACAGAGTACACTAATGGTTGTGATATAAACAATTTTAACACTCTTAGTTATATGCGCCACGCTATGAAGCCACACCAAAGAAAATTGACAAACACATTTCGGGAGAACATCCTCCCAGTAACACAACATTACGCAACACAACAAATACCCAGAATCCTTTGTATCCATGACACATTTGTATCTATGACACTTCCTGACTATTTCATACACCCCGCTAGCAGCAAACCCCGCCACCCCCTTCCGTGCGTCGGTAAGGTGGGCGGGGTCGGGAGGGTGCGGGGGTGTAAAATATATTCAGGAATTATCACGGATACAAAGGATTCTGGGTATTTGTTGTGTTGCGTTATGTTGTGTTACTGTGAGGATTTTCTCCCGAAATGTGTTTTTCAATCTTCTTTGGTGTGGCTTCACAGCGTGGCGCATATTAGTAAGCGTTAAAGTTGTTTTTATCACAACCATCAGTGTACTCTGTATCACCCAGTATGCCTTTCAATCTTGTACGTGTGATTGCGGAAGCTGCACACAACATGTTGCCGGACTAACAATCGGTATGTACATGTTGTTGAAGGTGTCAAAGGCAATGGCTTCACAGAACCCCCATATTCTTGTCATCAGAATGAACGCCAATTGGATATTCGCGAGAACGTTAGCGGCTCCAATTGTTTTAATTACTCTGTGAAACGGGTTTAAATAGCTCTGTGAGCGGTAAAGGTGGCCGACCTCTGATGTATTTCAGCGGGCGGGTGGCGGCCGGTTGAGGTTCTGATAAAATGTTGGTTCAGGTTGACAGCGGGTGGATGACGGCTTTGGTGATGCGGTTGCGGATGATATAATCGCCTATCTGCGCATCTCTAGTATACAGAGTACTGATCAGTGTGAGACATTTTCACACACAAAACCCTTTTAGAAATTACTCCCACTCAGATGTTTTCTGAAATACCACCAATCGCACATTTTCTGTGACTGATAGCAATAAATGTCAGTCAAGAAACACAACTTTTACTTTTTGCCTGTGATGAAAGTGACAGCTAATGAAAGTTGGAATGATTTGTAAAAACACAATTCACTCTTTTGTCATGCAGACGGTGTATATTGGAAATGCCACTTGCCGATTTTAAGGATATTAATATCGCCTCCTGGCATTTTGTCCTAAAATAGACGTTAGACTTTTGATTGCAGTGCTCCAAATCTTATTGGACTCAAAAGAGGGTAGAAAAATAGTGTTGTATTGTGCAAATCATCACACGTGTGGGCTTAGACGTGTAGGTGTCACATCTCTGACGTGATATCTTCTGACTTGAATAGGCGATCACATCACCAGTCCTATCAGAGTCTCACGAGACACGACAATAGGCACAGTACCCTTGCACAGGTCCAACAGGATCTGTTACATTTGTGTTGTTTGTGTGCAAATTTCCTCACACATCATATTCCGATGCCCGCAGATGGTCATAAATATGCATAGAAGTTCACGGTGTGTGCTCTGTATGTGGCACACCTTGTCAACATATTCCCTTCCAGATGCGGGCACACGTGGCGGCTCAGTCGGTCGTGGCGTCGTGCATCGCGTTACCGTGGGAACACAAACAGTTCCATGCAAAACGTGTGGCAATTATAGCTCATTGGAAGTGATTGTCTTCACACATTGCACTGAAAGGATCTTTTTTTTATTTTACAACCCAAGAGCATCTGTAGCCACAGAAGGGAAAAAAAGGAAACCGACGAGCTGCTCACGTTGCGCCGAGCTTGGAACGGAGTAAAAATGGCATGTTTAGACCACGCGTGACATTGAAGTCGGCATAATTTGAAGTAAAATGGATGATTAAGCCACCTGATTTTAAAATGCATGCATCAATCATTCAAAATGTACAGCACCATTTATTGCTTGTCATAAAATGGACTGACTAGGTTTACAGTGGTTTGTGCTCAAATTGTTCAAATTAACCCTTGTGTAATATCATACTGTTGTTACTCAGCCAGCGTTTGGACCCCTTTTATGTTAATATACTGAACAGATGTTTACATTATCCCAATAAACATCTGTTCAGTATTTTTACATAAAAGTGTTTGATTGTGAGGCATTAAAAGCCACAAAATGCAACGGGTCCATCAGACCCATAAACGCTGGCTGAGTAACAACAATATGAACGTTGCACGGAAAATTTCTCTGCCAGTTTCTGCATCCCTCAGGGATTCTTCTTTTGTGTTTCTGCACCTGCGGTTCCCACACAAGGTTGCAAAATTGTTTGTCAACACTGTCTGCTCTCATTTTCTCGCACATTTGACCCTCTGATGTTCTGTATACCTACACTCTGTCCTCCTCCTGTCTAGGCCTGCTGTGTGTGTGTGTGTGTGTGTGTGTGTGTGTGTGTGTGTGTGTGTGTGTGTAGTACATCAATTTCCACATTTCTATTAGCCCCGGGTCCAGTGGACCCGGACATCTTTTATATAATAGAAATGTGTAGGGGGCTCTATGGTGTGTGGTCATTAAATATGTATTCTGATATATTGTCATGTCTTTGTGATCATGTCTGTTTAGTTATGTTCTGTTTTGTTTTTGACTGCATTAATTCCTGTTTTTGCGCACTCTTCTTTGTTTTGTCACCATGACTACCAATTAGTTTTCACCTGTCTTGTCACGCACCTGGTTCATTGGGACCTGTTATTCACCACTATTTAAGCCTGTAGTTGCCAGGCAGTAGGCCTGGCGACATCACCCTCTACCACCCTCGTAATCAATGCTGATGAACCATGCTGCCTTTTTCATACTATTTTCTCGGTCCAAGTAAGTTTTTTTTTAATTCACACCATAGTTTACAAGTTTTGCTTTCTGACCATAGCTTTGCCTTAGTGCAAGTCTTTGTTTTCATAGCCAAGTTTATATATATATATATATATATATATATATATATATTTATATATATACATATATATATATACATATATATATATATATACATATATATATATATATATACATATATCTGTGTTGGCCCTTCGATGAGTAAGCGACTTGTCAGGGTGCACTTGGCCTTCCGCCCGAATGTAGCTGAGATGGGCTCCAGCGCCCCCCGCAGCCCCGAAGGGAATAAGCAGTAGGAAATGGATGTATGTATATATATATATATATATATATATTTATATATATATATATATATATATATATATATATATTAGGGCTGTGAATCTTTGGGTGTCCCACGATTCGATTCAATATCGATTCTTGGGGTCACGATTCGATAATATATAAATTTTTTCCTCGATTCAAAAACGATATTTTTATGATTCAAAAGGATTCTGTATTCATTCAATACATAAGATTTCAGCAGGATTCTACCCCAGTCTGCTGACATGCTAGCAGAGTAGTAGATTTTTGTAAGAAGCTTTTATAATTGTAAAGGACAATGTTTTATCAACGGATTGCAATAATCATCAATCAATCAATCAATGTTTATTTATATAGCCCCAAATCACAAATGTCTCAAAGGACTGCACAAATCATTACGACTACAACATCCTCGGAAGAACCCACAAAAGGGCAAGGAAAACTCACACCCAGTGGGCAGGGAGAATTCACATTCAGTGGGACGCCAGTGACAGTGCTGACTATGAGAAACCTTGGAGAGGACCTCAGATGTGGGCAACCCCCCCCCTCTAGGGGACCGAAAGCAATGGATGTCGAGCGGGTCTAACATGATACTGTGAAAGTTCAATCCATAGTGGCTCCAAGACAGCAGTGAGAGTCCCGTCCACAGGAAACCATCTCAAGCGGATCAGCAGCGTAGAGATGTCCCCAACCGATACAGGCGAGCGGTCCATCCTGGGTCCCGACGAGCGGTCCATCCTGGGTCTCGACTCTGGACAGTCAGTACTTCATCCATGGTCATCGGACCGGACCCCCTCCACAAGGGAGGGGGGGACATAGGAGAAAGAAAAGAAGCGGCAGATCAACTGGTCTAAAAAGGAGGTCTATTTAAAGGCTAGAGTATACAGATGAGTTTTAAGATGAGACTTAAATGCTTCTACTGAGGTAGCATCTCGAACTGTTACCGGGAGGGCATTCCAGAGTACTGGAGCCCGAACGGAAAACGCTCTATAGCCCTTAGACTTTTTTTGAGCTCTAGGAATCACTAATAAGCCGGAGTCTTTTGAACGCAGATTTCTTGCCGGGATATACGGTACAATACAATCGGCAAGATAGGCTGGAGCTAGACCGTGTAGTATTTTATACGTAAGTAGTAAAACCTTAAAGTCACATCTTAAGTGCACAGGAAGCCAGTGCAGGTGAGCCAGTACAGGCGTAATATGATCAAACTTTCTTGTTCTTGTCAAAAGTCTAGCAGCCGCATTTTGTACCAACTGTAATCTTTTAATGCTAGACATGGGGAGACCCGAAAATAATACGTTACAGTAATCGAGACGAGACGTAACAAACGCATGGATAATGATCTCGGCGTCTTTAGTGGACAAAATGGAGCGAATTTTAGCGATATTACGGAGATGAAAGAAGGCCGTTTTAGTAACGCTTTTAATGTGTGACTCAAAGGAGAGAGTTGGGTCGAAGATAATACCCAGATTTTTTACAGAGTCACCTTGTTTTATTATTTGGTTGTCAAATGTTAAAGTTGTATTATTAAATAGAGGTCGGTATCTACCAGGACCGATAATCAGCATTTCCGTTTTTTTGGCATTAAGTTGCAAAAAGTTAGCGGACATCCATTGTTTAATTTCATTAAGACACGCTTCCAACTGACTACAGTCCGGCGTGTTGGTCAGCTTTAGGGGCATGTAAAGTTGGGTGTCATCAGCATAACAGTGAAAGCTAATACCGTATTTGCGTATGACGTCACCTAGCGGCAGCATGTAGATGCTGAAGAGTACAGGGCCAAGGACCGAACCCTGGGGAACTCCACACGTTACCTTAACATAGTCCGAGGTCACACTGTTATAGGAGACGCACTGCATCCTATCAGTAAGATAAGAGTTAAACCATGACAGGGCTGAGTCTGACATACCAATTCGTATTTTGATACGCTCTAATAAAATATTATGATCGACGGTATCGAAAGCAGCGCTAAGATCGAGGAGCAGCAACATAGATGACGCATCAGAGTCCATCGTTAGCAATAGATCATTAGTCAGTTTTGCGAGGGCTGTCTCAGTCGAGTGATTTGCCCTGAAACCGGATTGAAAGGTTTCACATAGATTGTTAAACGCTAAGTGCTCATTTAGCTGCTCTGCAACAATTTTTTCGAGGATTTTCGAAATAAAGGGAAGGTGAGACACCGGTCGGTAGTTTACCATGAGGTCAGGATCGAGGTTAGGTCTTTTAAGGAGAGGATGAATAACCGCTTTTTTGAATGCAACGGGAACAGTGCCCGAGGAAAGTGATAAGTTTATAATATTTAGCACTGATGGACCTAATAATACAAAAAGCTCCTTGATAAGTTTCCCAGGAAGTGGGTCAAGTAAACATGTTGTTTGTTTTATTCCATTTACACGTTGTAACAATCCTTCTAATGTTATTTCATCAAAACGAGAGAAACTATTTTGGATATTTGCAGTATCCGCCGTATATACAATCGTATCTGTGTTACTATAACCCCGTTGTAGCTGGGACGCATTGTCTTTAATCTCCTTTCTAATAAGTTCAATTTTCTTATTAAAGAACTTCATAAAGTCATCTGCCGAATGGGTGGAGCTACTGGAAGGAGTCCCTTGTTGGGTTAGCGATGCTACTGTACTAAACAAAAATTTTGGATCGTTTTTATTAATGCGGATGAGATTTGAGTAATAATTAGTTTTAGCTAAGGTAAGCATGCGTTTATAAGTTATTAAACTATCACTCCATGCTTGATGGTGCACCTCAAGTTTAGTCGTGCGCCATTTGCGTTCCAGCTTTCTACATAATAATTTCTGAGCTCTAGTTTCTTCAGTAAACCATGGCTTACGCCTTTTTGGAGCCTTTTTTAACTTCAGCGGTGCTATACTATCAATGGTTTCGCGCAGGGCGTTGTTAAAGTTGTTAGTGAGGTTATCAATAGAGCCCACATAATTTGGGAACGGTGCCATTACCGAGGGCAGTAGGTCCGCAAGAGTCCTCGTTGTGGCAGCATTAATGTTGCGGCTGCTATAGCAGTTATTATTATTATTAGCTTGCCGAACATGAGTCTGAACTTCGAATTTTATAAGGTAATGATCGGACATTACTTTAGTATACGGGAGTATCATAACTTTGGAGACGGTGATACCTCTGACAAGCACTAGGTCTATCGTATTACCGCTGCGATGCGTCGGTTCATTTATTATTTGTGTAAGACCACAGCTATCAATTATAGTCTGGAGCGCCACGCACGGTGGGTCCAATGGGGTATTTATATGGATATTAAAGTCCCCCATTATAATTATATTATCGGCGTGCGTCACTAGATCAGCAACAAACTCTGAGAATTCACTAATAAAGTCCGAATAGGGCCCTGGGGGGCGGTAGATAACGGCCAGGCACAGAGGCAGAGGTGTGGCAGACTTCATAGAAAGCACCTCAAACGATTTATATTTATTATTTAAGTTAGGACTAAAGTTAAAGTTTTCGTTGTATATTAGTGCGACACCCCCTCCCCTTTTGAGGTGACGGGCAATATGCGCATTCGTATAGTTAGGAGGGGATGCCTCATTTATCGCAAAAAAGTCGTCTGGTTTAAGCCAGGTTTCGCTAAGACCGATGACGTTAAGGTTGTTGTCTCTAATGACCTCATTGACTAATAACGTTTTGGGAGACAAAGATCTGATGTTTAGAAAGCCCATATTATAGGTAGTGGGCTGTTTTAAGGAGTTGTTGATAAAATTATCCGTAGTAGCAATATTAATAATGTTGCGTTTATTATGCGCAGTGTACTTAAAATAATTACGACCATATCTAGGAATTGATATGACGGGAATTTTCAGATTGTCTACTTGGCGCTCAATAAACTGAACGCATCATAATTTGCCACCTCAGTAGAACGCATGTCTAACTCTGACGTAGTCATAGACACAGTAGAAAAAACATTTTGTGAGTTGTGTATTATTCTACGAAAATTGCTATGTGTACAGGGATCATCCAGCCTGGCGCTGGCTAGTTCTAACTTAACTGACTCCATACCCAGGCTAGCAGGCTCTGTAATTGCCTGTGACCGGGCTTGCTCTAGTGCAGTTAGTCAAATGTGGCTCAATGCGAAGTCTATGTTCCGAGACAAGAGGATAGCGCCTTCCTGGTTAGGGTGAAGGCCGTCTCTCCTCAGCAAGCCAGGTTTGCCCCAGAAAGAGGGCCAATTATCAATAAACGTAAATCCCTGTTGTCTGCAGAAGATATCCAGCCACCTGTTAAGAGAGACTAATCTGCTATATCTCTCATCATTGCCTCTCCCAGGCAGGGGGCCAGAGACAATTACTCGATGCCTGGACATCTTTCTGGCGAGATTACAAGCCCTGGCTATGTTTCTCTTTGTAATCTCTGATTGTCTCATCCTAACGTCATTGGAGCCAACGTGTATTACTATATTCGCATAACTAGTGGTGCGGTTAGCCTGCCGTACGTGTTTACTAGACCTGTTGCGAGTTAGCTCCCTAAGATTAGCTTCAATGTCAGGTGCTCTGCCCCCGGGAATACACTTAATTGTGGCTGGTTTGCTAAGCTTTATGTTTCGGGTGATGGAGTCCCCTATGACTAAAGTGTGGTGCCCGGTAGACTGGGGTGTAGGACTAGCTAAAGGGCTAAATCTATTATGCGTCTCAACCGGTACACCGTAGCTTGTAGGCCGATTAGGGCTGCTACAAGCTGGGCTAGTTAGCTCGCTACAGCTAACGCTAGCAGATGTGTCCGCAACATCTAAAGTTACGAAATTACACTGCTCTAACTGGCGGACACGGCTCTCTAGCAAAGCCAACCTATCCATGAGTAAAGTGCACGAAGCGCAGGAAGCCATACTCACAGAAACTTTCCGTCGCCGAGTGGGGTGCCAACTGTCTTCGGGAAGTGGTGGTCACGGTGGCGGGGGAGAAGCTTCCTTCAGACCGGCGCTGCCTTTCTCCGCTAGCCTCGTTAGCTTAGCAGCTAGCTAGCTGAGGGCGAAGTGGTGAGACAGAGATCGGGTGATTTGCAAGTTAAATTGAACTATTAAATATGTTCGATAAGTTGTAAATAAAGCTGCAAAACAGTTAAAATCACACAGATAGAACGATACTTAGCTTTTTTGCAACAAGAGCAGTCAGCGAGCAGTCATTCACGTCAGCGAGCAGTCATTCACGTTGAATAATGTAAATTTGTTTACAAAAATATGACTCATTTTATCTTTGTGAAAACATTGCACACAGTGTTGTCAAGCTTATGAGATGCGATGCAATTCAAGTGTAAGCCACTGTGACACTTTTTTTTTTATTTTCATAAATGTCTAATGATAATGTCAATGAGGGATTTTTAATCACTGCTATGCTGAAATTATAACTAATATTGATACCGTTGTTGATGATATTAATTTTTGTTTCATTGATACTGTTGTTGATGATATTAATTTTTGTTTCAATACTTTTGGTTTGTTCTGTGTCGTGTTTGTGTCTCCTCTCAAGTGCTCTGTTTATTGCAGTTGTGAGTGTTGCTGGGTCAGGTTTGGTTTTGGAATTGGATTGCATTGTTATGGTATTGCTGTGTAGTGGTTTGTTGGATTGATAAAAAAATGAATAAAAAAAATAATCGATTTTTTTAAAATTTGAATTGATTCTGATTCGCACAATATAAACGATTCGATTTGTATTTGAATCGATTTTTTCCCACACCCATATATATATATATATATATATATATATATATATATATATATATATATAATTTTATTATTGTTTAAAGAATACATCTTTTTACATTTGTTTTTACGCTAACTTCATCCAACCAGAAGGAGCTTTTCTAACCTGTAACCTGTTTTGAAAAACATTCTATATAATTATTGTTCCAACTAATACATTGTGAGAAACGTTTTGATTCAAGAATTGTGTTAAATCGATCATCGATTCTCAATTGAATATTCACCCCAGGAATCAGAATCAGATCGTAACGTTAGGTGCCCAAATTTTCACACCCTGAGTACTCACTGAAGAAAAACTAAAGAACATCTGTAGCATACTGACGGACAGTGAGCGGCGCTCCAGGGGTCATGTTCAGATGTGTAGTGAAGCCTACTTTTTTTTTTTTTTTTCAATTAGGAAGGTTTGCGTCTTATGACTTCAAAAGTGAGCATTTGAGCCCCTCTTCTCTCAAATGTGGAGCAAAGAAGAGAGGGAGATGATAGATTTTCCAAACAAGCTTTACAACTCTTACAATAAAAACTAACCTTTGCATAACCAAACAGACCTTTAATGTAAAACTGTCACTTGGTGTCGACAATGTGGCAAGCTGACATTGGCTGCTCCCCTTTCCATTGGGTACAAAAATAATCAAATATGTGCTAAATACTATTTGTCGAGCAATTTGTCGTGCACAGATAAAGATTAGCACGCCTTATGCTTTTGATTTTCCACTCTTGACACTTCCCACATTTATGCGCCGCCTTATCTGCTTTTCCCCTCGCCCGCCTCCTTCGCCCAAGTGCTCTGCAGTCGACAAAGACGCCGATGTTTAACGGCCAAGGCGCTGACGTCCAGACGCCGTGTCACTTGCTGACCCTTTCCCGCTATTGTTCCCCTGTCGGCTCGTGTTACGCTGTCTGAAAGATAAAGGTTCCTTTTGGTTATTTTCAATAACGGAGGTGCAGTGGAAGTCTTTTCACCGGGGATGAAGGTTTTGAATAATTGTACACATACTGTAGTCTCATTATTAGAGTCTGTGTTTGCCTGATAATGTACACATTATTATGGATAAGATATAACAAGGTTGTAGACTCATTTAGGCCATAATTCTCGCGTGGAGCTTCTTTGCTCCTGGAGAGTGATGTACCGTAAATTTTACTTTTTCCCCACACTTTGTACCCTGCGGTTTATAAAACGGTGCGGCGAGTTTATGGATTCCAGGGTTTCCCGCAGCGCTTTGTTGTTAAGGCAGTCCGCCTTAACAACAGAGAGCCACCGCCTAAACCAGGGGTATCAAACGTACGGCCCGCGGGCCTGATCAGGCCCGCAAACAGGATTTATCCGGCCCGCTGGATGAGTTTGCCAAGTACAACAATGAGGCAAATTTTTTTAATGAATTAAACCACTGTTCTAAATGTGTCCACTAGATGTTGCAATGGCAATTCTTCGTATCTTCGCAAATGAGCCACAAATATAAAATATTGAAAATGAACAAACTACATAAAAAACATCCTGTTATTTGTTTTTGATATTATTTTTTTATCTTTGTAGATTGAAAATTAACACCAATGAGTTGACTGATGAACATGATCACATAAAGTTAAAGTTAAAGTACCAATGATTGTCACACACACACGAGGTGTGGTGAAATGTGTCCTCTGCATTTGACCCATACCCTTCTTCACCCCCTGGGAGGTAAGGGGAGCAGTGGGCAGCAGCAGTGCCGCGCCCGGGAATAATTTTTCGTGATTTAAACCCCAATTCCAACCATTGATGCTGAGTGCTAAGCAGGGAGGTAATGGGTCCCATTTTATTAATTCCGATCATATGAAAAAACACAAATGAAGGTAGAATACTATTAACCACAACATGTAAGTGTAAAAAAAACCAAAAATATTATCATTTGTACATTTTCAGAATGTGCACTCTTGTTCTGTTTTTAAACAAAAAAACAATCTGATGTATGTCTATATTTTCAAGTTATCGTGCTGTAATTTTCCTAGTCCGGCCCACTTGGGAGTAGATTTTTCTCCATGTGGCCCCCGATTTAAAATGAGTTTGACACCCCTGGCCTAAACTAAAGTTAAGAAAATAAATAAATAAATAAATAATTGGTTCAGCTTCTCAGGTAAATCTTATAGTTGATGTAGATGCCCATATCGGCTGTTCAGATTTACTTTACAAAAGAGAAGTGTAGGATACTTCTCTTGTTGATTTATTTGTATTTGACTTTATTAAATTTTTTTATATTATCATTTGGTGCTGAATTAAAGTCTTGACAAGCTGCTTCGCTTCGTACAGCCTCTGCCTCTGTCAGTAATCTCTGCAGCACCCAGCATTGTCCCACCCACACAATTATCTGATTGGTTACACGCAGAGCGGTAACAGCCAATCAGCAGTGCGTACTGTTATAGACACTGTTTGGAAAAATTTAAGGTATGTAAATAAACTTTTACAAAATCTTTATTTGTAAAAAACTTTATTCACAATGTATATATATATATATATCTTAGGGGTGTGGGAAAAAATCGATTTGAATACGAATCGAATCAAATACGTTGTGTGATTCAGAATCGATTCTAATTTTTTTTTTAAATCGATTTTATTTTTATTGTGTTTTTTTTAATTTTATCAATCCAACAAACCACTACACAGCAATACCATAACAATGCAATCCCATTCCAAAACCAAACCTGACCCAGCAACACTCTGTACTGAAATAAACAGAGCAATTGAGAGGAGACACAAACACGACACAGAACAAACCAAAAATAATGAAACAAAAATGAATATTATCAACAACAGTATCAATATTAGTTATAATTTCAGCATAGCAGTGATTAAACATCCCTCATTGACATTATCATTAGACGTTTATAAAAATAAAAAAAAGAACAATAGTGTCACAGTGGCTTACGCTTGTATCACATCTCATAAGCTTGACAACACACTGTGTCCAATGTTTTCACAAAGATAAAATAAGTCATATTTTTGGTTCGTTTAATAGTTAAAACGGATTTACATTATTGCAATCAGTTGGTAAAACATTGTCCTTTATAATTATAAAAGGTTTTTTTTTTTTAAAATCTACTACTCTGCTAGCATGTCAGCAGACTGGGGTAGATCCTGCTGATATCCTATGTATTGAATGAATACAGAAGCGTTCTGAATCCGAAAAATATCGTTTTTGAATCGAGAATCGTGTTGAATCGAAAAAATCGATATTGAATCGAATCGCGACTCCAAGAATCGATATGGAATCGAATTGTGGGACACCCAAAGATTTATATATATATACATATATATATATATATATATATATATATATATATATATATATATATATAATATATATATATATATGAAGTGAAGTGAACTATATAGCGCTTTTCACTTGTGACTCAAAGCGCTTTACATAGTGAAACCCAATATCTAAGGTACATTTTTAAACCAGTGTGGGTGGCACTGGGAGCAGGTGGGTAAAGTGTCTTACCCAAGGACACAACAGTAGTGGCTAGGTTGGCAGAAGCGCGAATCGAACCTGGAACCCTCAAGTTGCTGGCCAGGCCACTCTACCAGCCGAGCTATACCGCCCTCTATGTATATATATATATCCATCCATCTTCTACCGCTTATTCCCTTTCGGGGTCGCGGGGGGCGCTGGCGCCTATCTCAGCTACAATCGCATATATATATATATATATATATATATACATATATATATATATATATATATATCCTGTATCTGCGACTTATAGTCTCTTGCTGCAATATTAGGGTAAAAAAATCTGAAAATGTAGTGGGTGCGGTTTATATATTGCTGCGCTCCACAGTCCGGAAAATACGTTATATCGTTGGTCTTGCCACTTTCTCCCGGGCTGAAGGGCGACGTGGGTGTGTGATAAAAAAAAGAAAGACGGTGGTGATAAATCGTTCAACAAAACCTTACTTTATTAATGAAATGAGTCTCACAACAGCAGGTTCTGCTGTACCTGGAGAAGATCTAGCTAAATAATAGATCTTTCTGTCCCTGAGCAGCCAGGCAACCAGTTCTTATGGCCCGCAATGTTGTCTATGAACTCTTTGAGTTCATAGTACCGATATGGACTATGTCAGGCCTAAATAAAGGCATGTTCGTGTTTGTGCGTGTGAGTGTTCCCTTCGCGTCCTGCTTCAATCATAATTAATGGTTGACATTATATTAGCTATATGACTGTTACTAAAGGAGAACTATTGGACTTGGCCGTACCATCAACGGATTTACGAAGCCTTGCTTTTGTGAAGTGTATGATATCCAAATGTGCATGTCACACGTAATGGTCATATTTTGTTACTTGCCCAAGATAATGGACTGCAGCATCCCAGAACTGGCAGGCTGCTTGCTCGCGAAGGAATGTAGTTTTGCACTATATGCAAAACATGTTATTTACTACACTAGCAGATACTACAAGAGTTTTCTGGAGGATAGTTCCTTATGGACGACCATTTCTTTAGGAATTGTTTTGCATACAAATGGTGTTGTCGATCTAGTTGTATAATTGGCTTATGCCCTCTCCTGCTCAAGTCACATATTTTATATCAATCAATCAATCAATCAAATTTTACTTACACAGCCCTTAATCACAAAAGTCTCAAAGGGTTGCACAAGCCACAATGACATCCTCGGCTCAGATCCACATCAGGGCAAGAAAAAAACTCAACCCAATGGGGACAACAGGAAATTTTGCAAGGGACCGCAGATGTGCACCAGTCACCCCCGTTGGGTGACTGGTGCAATGGATGCCGAGTGTATACAGTTAATAATGTGAGGGGGTCAGTCCAAAGTGAGGCCAGCAGTGGATCATTTTGTATGTAGACATCACCAACTGATGCATAGAGGAGTGGTCTCAATTTGGAACAACTACTGCCTCCTCTGTGGAAGCTGATCTGTGGCCACCTGATAATCTCTCCACGCAGGAGGGGGGTGGGGGGGGGGGGGGGCGCAGAGCAGAAAAGATAGACGGCAGATTAACTGGTCTAAAAAGGGGTCTATTTAAAGCAGGGGTCTCAGACATGCGGCCCGCGGGCCAATAGCGGCCCTTGAGACGTTATTTTGCGGCACCCACCTTAATATGAAGGGTTAATGTTAGTGCGGCCTGCGAATTTTATATGAATGTCGCTTGACAGTGTTGTGTGCCGAGGTGTGGTATGTGGCTATCGAGGGCTGAAAATTGACGCCCGACGAGCGGTTCGGTAGCTTCCGAAGCACTCCGCCGAGGGACCTTGCGACAATACAAAACTGTGGTGCACTGGACCCCAGCGCTGATACTCCGACAGGGAGTTTGCTGGGTTAATCGGACGTGTAACACGTTAGTTGTGATGTTAGCCCGTTCGGAGCTAATTGTGCTACCGTAACTATAAACGCCACGGCAAAAATTTTTGTTATTTGGGTCCATACTGGCTCTTTCAACGTTCTGGGTTCCCTACCCCTGCGTTAGTGGAAAAGCGGCAAATGACTGAAATGACAGAAACGTTGCCATGGAGATGAGGTGTTTTTTTACGTGCCTGGCTGCAGTCACATCGCGACACCTGTCCGTCAGTAATAACAGTCCCCGATAACCTGGACCAATTCAAACCCTTATTGTTTTTTTTTTATTGTTTAATTTGCATTGCCTCACATTCCATAATTCTCATTTTGTTCATTTATATTCGGATTTTATTTTATGCTGAAAATCACAATAAAGACCTTTTAAAAATATTTCGTTTTAAAGAAATATTTCCTAGCGGCCCAGCTTCACCCAGACTCTGCATCCAGTGGCCCCCAGGTAAATTGAGTTTGAGACCCCTGATTTAAAAGCTTGGGTGTATGAATGAATTTTAAGATGGGACTTAAATGTTTCCACTGAGGTAGCATCTCTAACTGTAGGCCATTCCAGAGTACTGGAGCCCAAATTGAAAACACTCTATGCCCGCAGACTTTTTTTGGGCTCTGGGAATCCCTAATAAGCCGGAGTTCTTTGAATGCAGAGTTCTTGCTGGGACATATGGTACAATACAATCAGCAAGATAGCATGGAGGTAAACCGTTTAGTATTTTATACGTAAGTAGTAAAACCTTAAAGTTGCAAGTGCACAGGAAGCCAGTGCAGGTGAGCCAGTGTAGGCGTAATATGATCAAACTTTCTTGTTTTGTCAAAAGTCTAGCAGCCACATTTTGTACCAGCTGTAATCTTTTAATGCTAGACATAAGGAGACCCGAAAAATAATAGGTTACAGAAATAGAGATGAGACGTAACGAACGCATGAATAATGATCTCAGCGTTGCTGGTGTACAAAATGGGACACATTTTAGCGATTTAGTAACAATGTGTGAAAGTTGGGTCGAAGATAATACAGAGATTCTTAACCCCGTCTCTTTGTGTAATTGTTTTGTTGTCAAATGTTTAGGTGGTCTCTGTTGCGAACCCGCATGGTTGCGGTAGTTGTGTCCCCCAAGATGCAGGAACCAGGAGAGCAAGAGCAGGTAAGAGTCTTTTAATTCTCAAAATAGGGAGAAGCAGTCATGCATACAGAGTTTCTAAAGATAGTCAATCCTCGAGCACTGAGGAACAGGCTAGGCAGGCATACAGTGGGGCAAAAAAGTATTTAGTCAGCCACCGATTGTGCAAGTAATCCCACTAAAAATGATGACAGAGGTCTGTAATTTTCATCATAGGTACACTTTAACTGTGAGAGACAGAATGTGAAAAACAAATCCAGGAATTCAAATTGTAGGAATTTTAAAGAATTTATTTGTAAATTATGGTGGAAAATAAGTATTTGGTCAACCATTCAAAGCTCTCACTGATGGAAGGAGGTTTTGGCTCAAAATCTCACGATTCATGGCCCCATTCATTCTTTCCTTAACACGGATCAATCGTCCTGTCCCCTTAGCAGAAAAACAAAGCATGATGTTTTCACCCCCATGCTTCACAGTAGGTGTGGTGTTCTTGGGATGCAACTCAGTATTCTTCTTCCTCCAAACACGACGAGTTGAGTTTATACCAAAATGGATACATGGATGCTACAGCAGAGGATTGGGAGAATGTCATGTGGTCAGATGAAACCAAAATAGAACTTTTTGGTATAAACTCAACTCGTCGTGTTTGGAGAAAGAAGAATACTGAGTTGCATACCAAGAACGCCATACCTACTGTGAAGCATGGGGGTGGAAACATCATGCTTTGGGGCTGTTTTTCTGCTAAGGGGACAGGACGATTGATCCGTGTTAAGGAAAGAAAGAATGGGGCCATGTATTGTGAGATTTTGAGCCAAAACCTCCTTCCATCAGTGAGAGCTTTGAATGGTTGACCAAATACTTATTTTCCACCATAATTTACAAATAAATTATTTAAAATTCCTACAATGTGAATTCCTAGATTTTTTTTCACATTCTGTCTCTCACAATTGAAGTGTACCTACGATGAAAATTACAGACCTCTGTCATCATTTTAAGTGGGAGAACTTGCACAATCGGTGGTTGACTAAATACTTTTTTGCCCCACTGTATGTAGCAGCCTGGCTGCCAATCAGGGACAGGTGAGGAAAACGAGCGCTCTCAGAAGAGACATGCAGGAAATGAAAACCAAAACCAAACAACACAAGGAAACACAAAGTGACAGATCGTCACAGTTTTCATAAAAAAGTGCCAATAATCAACATTTTCTTTTTTTCAGCGTTATGCAAAAAGTTGCTGGACATCCATTGTTTTATTTAATCAAGACACGCCTCCAGATGACTATTATCTGGCGTGTTGGGCAGCTTTAAAATTATAATAATAAAAAATAAAATGACATTGGATCCCAGTGAGACAATGTAGTAAGTTTCTCTTAGTAAACTTTATCCATAAATGTCAAGTTGTGTATACGTTAAATCTGCTTTGTTCTCCTTTTGGCCGAAACTCTCTAAATCTTCCCCATCGCTTTTATTCCACAAAGACTTGATGGCTTGCCTCTAAAACTTTTATGCACTCTTAGCTTTACGGTGTACACAAAAGCTCATTTAGCAGACCCGAAACATCTCCTATTGCGCTCCAGTGAAAAGACAGAGTGCAGTGCAAATTGTAATCTGTCGCTTGGAGCTTGACAACTTCCTGGCTCGGTTCACTCTGAGCTGCTGCGTGCAATTAGCTGATAATAACTTCTCGGTATCGATGGTGCGGCCAGAAAGCGCTGGATGGACAACATTGATATTCTGATATGTACAACATTAGTTATTGATTTCCAATTCAAGAGCTGCATTAAAAAAATATTATTTACAAATATGTAAATGCTCGCTTTTGAATGACACTGTTTATTGTAGTTGTATTTTTCCTTGTCATATGAATATTGAAACATTTGTCAGTGTGATGCTTGAACTACAAACTAAAATAACAATATGTGCATTTCCTATTGAAAGTATGATAATATTAGAATAAGCAAAATTGTATTTATATTTTGGTCAGTTGCTTCTCAACTGACCAAAATCAGGTCGAAGATGCCAGGTGACTCTCCTTTGACTGTGATCGCAAGTCAGTGGTCAAAATCTTCAAACTCAACAAAAACTCCGGTAGCAGAAACGCAGCCTTTTTCTTTGCGTTCTTTCTCATGAACAGGAAGTGAGTAATTTGCTTCTTTTGGACTGCTTTCTAAGTATGTACGCCCTCCCTGTTGACGAGACAGGGTGAGCGACCACCGTAAAAACCAATCATTTTATTCGGGCCGGTGAATATGTTCATTTCATAAACTTTGCAATTGTGAAAAATATGGACAATTGTCAAACAAATGTCTTTTGTTAAACCACTAATGGTATCATAAATGGTAAATGGGTTGTACTTCTATAGCGCTTTTCTACCTTCAAGGTAGGGCTGGGCGATATGGCCTTTTTTTAATACCTTGATATTTTTAGGCCATATTGCGATACACAATATATATTTAGCGATATTTTGCATTAGCCTTGCATTAACACTTGATACATATAATCACACCAGTATGATGATTCTATGTGTCTACATTAAAACATTCTTGTTCATACTGCACTAATATACCGTATTTCCTTGAATTCCCGCCGGGGCGCTAATTAATTTAAAACCTCTTCTCACTCCTCCGCTTACCAAAGGCATGCGGTAAAAGTAAGTATGCGCTAATTATTTTAAAACTTCTTCTCACTCCGGCACTTACCAAAGGTATGCAGTAACAATTTGAGTGTGATGTAAGCTTGGACCTTAAATCTTACTGAATAGCTCTTAATCTTCTTCTCTTTATGCGATTTCAAATTATCAGTATTGAAATCAGCCTCCTCCGTTTTGAAAATGATGACAGGGGAAGTGTCACTCGTGACGTCACAAGTTTGACCAGGCGGTAATACTAAGCATGCGCTAATTATTTTGGGAAGCGAGTTCGACCCGGCAGTAATTCAAGGCAGGCGCATACGATATGCCCTGCGGCAATTCAAGGAAATACGGTATGCTCATTTTAAACTTTCATGCAGAGAGGGAAATCACAGCTAAGTCAATTGACCAAAACTGTATTTATTAAACAGTTAATAAGAATTCATGTCATTTTAAAACAGAAAGTGCAAGATTGTGAGATACATTTTAAAACAAGCTATTAGTGCACTTTTGACAATGATGTCACTAAGATGACTTATCAAAACAACACTAAATTAAAGTGTACTTTGGTACAGAACGCCACTACAATAGTTTATAACAAAAAAGTGCACTTTTGTGCATGATGTCACACAAGATATTTCAATAACTGTCAAATAAAAATGAGCTGCATTAATAGGAAATCAAATAGTGTGCGTCCTTCACTATGTGGTACGTTACTGTGGACATTATCTCCTTTTGTTGTTGACTATTTTTTTCATACCGTGTTGATCTGGAAATGTTTGCCTCTGCTTTTTGATGGGTTGGGCGTGCGAATGGAGATGTAAAATCCGGAGTAAGCATTTTTCATTCTCTAGCAGGTGACTTTTCAAATGATGCTAAATATTAGCATTAATGCTACTTTTTGTAGCAACGCTTTTGCCCCACACTTGACAAATTACGGTAGTCTGTTCGACATATTTCCACTTGAAGCCAAACTACTGTCAGGCGATGGACCCCCTTCAGTTTTTCTTGGGAATTCATTCTTCCTTCATTTGTTACCAGATTTGCACCTTCTTTCTGTCATATTACCGCTTGCACCACAGCTAAAGTTACCATGCTGCTACCTCTCTGCTCCGTGAGGGCGTATACGTATGTGACTGTGACGGACTCCTGCCGTCGGCGTGCGGGTTGCATGGACCATCTAAGAAGGACATCTTGCTTAGCAGGTTTGACTCGCTTTTTTTTTCAGTAACAGCTTTGTCTTTTGGTCGGATCGCTTCTCAACTGCTCCGCTCCTCGCTCGCTTTTAGTCGGCTGCGTCTTCGTCGCTGTCTTCGGCTCGCTCTCGGTCGTTCTCGGTCGTTCTCGCTCTTCAGATTGTGCTACTGGTTCTCCTACTCCTTCTGTCATGATCCCTACTCCTTCTCCCCTTTTATAGAGCGATCTACGCACCTGAATTTGATTGATCTGCTCCGCCCCATTCTCCACCTCCTTGCCGCCTTCTTGGGTAGGGCTGCAGCGTGCCCTGCCCCGCCGTCGGCTCGGCCTCTCCACAGTCCTCCATCGCCAGACTCAACCCGGGATTCCACCCGGCTGAGTATACTCCCCCCTCCCTTTTTTGAAGGGGCGGGAAAAAAAGCTGCTACGGCCACCTGTCTTCTCTTCTTTTATCGCTTCCTCCATCGAGGTGAGCTTCTCCTTTTCCTCTGACACCTCTTCGTCTTGTGGTTGTACTTCCGCTTCTTCGTCCTCTTTGACCTTTTCTTTGTCTTTTTCTCTATCCCTTTCTTTGACCTTTTCTTCGTCCCCTTTGACCTTTTCTTTTTCCTCTTCTTTGTCCTCATTGACCTTTTTTTTGTCTTCTACGTCCTCTTTGACCTTTTCTTTGTCTTCTTCTTCTTTGTCCTTTTCTTCGTCGTCTTTGACCTTTTCTTTGTCTTCTTCTTCTTCGTCCTCTTTGACCTTTTCTTTGACTTCGTCTTCTTCTTCGTCCTCTTTGACTTATTCTTCGTCCTCTTTTACTTCTTCCTCATCTTCTTCCTCCTCTTCTTTCACTTCTTTTTCTTCCAGCACCACCACTTTTTCCCCTTCTTCCTCTTCTTCATCATCATCATGCTGTTTTTCTTCTTCTTCTTCTTCCTCCTCTACCACCACCACGTCTTTCACTTCTTCTTCTTCTTCTTCCTCTTCAGCTGCACGCTCCACTGGCTGTGCATCCGTCTCCTCAGCAGGGGGCGCTTCGTCCGTCTCCCTTTTCCTCTGCTTGTCTTTCCTGCTCTTCTTCTTCTCATCTTATCCTCTCTTCTTTTTCCTTCTTGGCCTTTTCTTCAGTCATTTTCCTCTTTTCCTCTCTTCTACTTCCGCGACTCTTTTATCCTCAGCTCTTCTAATTCTCTCCTCTACCAAGGCGAGCTCGTCCTCCTTCTCTTTGGCTGACAGCTTGCCCTGCTGGTCTGCAGACGCCACGGCAGCCTCCCCAGCCCCCCCAGCCCCGCCTTCTCGGTGGGACGCTTCAGCCAAGACTTCACTGGCATCCTCCTTGACTTCTTCTTTGGGGGGGCACTCGCCGCCTCCCCCCATCTTGTCCGCCAGCGCCTGCATGAGCTGGCAATTTTGACGGCTGCTTGCCGACAAGCGCCCAGAGGAAATCGTCCTCCCTCGCCTCCGATGGTCCTTCCGCGTTGGGCGCCACTTGAGACGGACTCCTGCTGTCGTCGTGCGGGTTGCATGGCCCATCAAAGAAGGACATTTTGCTGAGCAGGTTTGACTCGCTTTATTTTTCAATAACAGCTTTGTTTTTGGTCGGATCGCTTTTCAGCTGCTCCGCTCCTGCTCGCTCCTCGCTCGCTTTCAGTCGTGTCTTCGTCGCTGTCTTCTGCTCGCTCTCATTCGGTCTCGCTCTTCAGATTCTGCTGCTGGTTCTCCTACTCCTTCTGCCATGATCCCTACTCCTTCTCCCCTTTTATACAGCCAGAGGAGAAATGTCAATTATGTGCCGGTGCGCGATCTACTCACCTGAATTTGATCGCGGCGGCGTCGCTTCCAGCACGCCCCGCCTCTCTGCACCGCCACATTCTCCGCCTCCTTTCCGTCATCTTGGGTAGGGCTGCAGCGTGCCCTGCCCCGCCATCGGCCCATCGGCTCCGCCTCTCCACAGTGACGTATGTACAAACCCTGTTTCCATATGAGTTGGGAAATTGTGTTAAATGTAAATATAAATGGAATACAATGATTTGCAAATCATTTTCAACCCATATTCAATTGAATGCACTACAAAGACAAGATATTTGATGTTCAAACTCATAAACTTTATATTTTTTTTGCAAAATATAATCAATTTAGAATTTCACAGCGGCAACACGTGCCGAAGTAGTTGGGAAAGTGCATGTTCACCACTGTGTTAAATTAAATTTTCTTTCAACAACACTAAATAAACGTTTGGGAACTGAGGAAACTAATTGTTGAACCTTTGAAAGTGGAATTCTTTCCCATTCTTGTTTTATGTAGAGCTTCAGTCGTTCAACAATCCGGGGTCTCCGCTGTCGTATTTTATGCTTCATAATGCGCCACACATTTTTGATGGCCGACAGGTCTGGACTGCAGGCGGGCCAGGGAAGTAACCGCACACTTTTTTTTACAAAGCCACACTGTTGTAACACGTGCTGAATGTGGCTTGGCATTGTCTTGCTGAAATAAGCAGGGGCGTCCATGAAAAAGAAGGCGCTTGGATGGCAGCATATGTATTTCCAAAACCTTTATGTACCTTTCAGCATTAATGGTACCTTCACAGATGTGTAAGTTACCCATGCCTTGGGCACTAATGCACAGATGCTGGCTTTTGAACTTTGCGTCGATAACAGTCTGGATGGTTCGCTTCCCCTTTGGTACGGATGACACGATGTCGAATATTTCCAAAACCAATTTCAAATGTGGACTCGTCAGACCACAGAACACGTTTCCAGTCAATATTAGATGATCTCGGACCCAGAGAAGCCGGCAGCCTTTCTGGATTTTGTTGATAAATGGCTTTCACTTTGCATAGTAGAACTTTAACTTGCCCTTACAGATGTAGCAACGAACTGTATTTAGTGACAGTGGTTTTATGAAGTGTTCCTGAGCCCATGTGGTGATATCCTTTAGATATTAATGACGGTTTTTAATACTGTGCCGTTTGAGGGATCAAAGGTCACGGTCATTCAAAGTTGGTTTCCGGCAATGCCGCTTACGTGGAGTGATTTCTCCAGATTCTCTGAACCTTTTGATGATATTATGAACCGTAGATGTTGAAATCCCTTTAATGTCTTGCAATTGTACTTTGACAAAGGTTGTCCTTAAACTGTTTGACTATTTGTTCACGCAGTTGTGGATAAAGGGGTGTACCTCCCCCCATCCTTTCTTGTGAAAGACTGAGCATTTTTTGGGAAGCTGTTTTTATACCCAATCATGGCACCCAACTGTTCCGAATTAGCCTGCACACCTGTGGGATGTTCCATATAAGTGTTTGATGAATATTCCTCAACTTTATCAGTATTTGTTGCCACCTTTCCCAACTTCTTTGTCACATGTTGCTGGCATCAAATTCTAAAGTTAATGATTATTTGCAAAAAAAAAAAGTTTATCAGTTTGAACATCAGATATGTTGTCTTTGTAGCATATACAACTGAATATGGGTTGAAAATGATTTGCAAATCATTGTATTCCGTTTATATTTACATCTAACACAATTTCCCAACTCATATGGAAATGGAGTTTGTAAGCTGTCTGTGAGAAGGTGAGGCAAGAAAGAGTGCGAAGAGCCTGTAGTGTAATGCCAGCAGTTAAAAGCAACTGCGTGAGACCGTATGCTTGAATATCACGAATATAGTAATTTTCTATATCGCACAGAGACAAACCTGCGATATATCGAGTATATTGATACATCACCCATTCCTACTTCAAGGTACTCAGAGTGCCACCCATTCACACACACAGATGTAAAAATAACTAAAAGAAAGATAAACAAGTGATTCAATTATAAATAAAGATTTCTACATAAAGAAGAAATCATCATCTTAAAGTGCCCTCTTTGGGGATTGTAATAGAGATCCATCTGGATTCATTAACTTAATTCTAAACATTTATTCACAAAAAAAGAAATCTTTAACATCAATATTTACGGATTATGTCCACAAAAAATCTAGCTGTCAACACTGAATATTGCATTGTTGTATTTATTTTCACAGTTTATGAACTTACATTCATATGTGTTATTCAATAAATATATTTATAAAGGATTTTTGAATTGTGGCTATTTTGAGAATATTTTTTTTTTAAATCTCACGTACCCCTTGGCATACCTTCAAGTACCCCCTGGGGTACGCGTACCCCCATTTGAGAACCACTGTATTAGGCAATACCATCCATCCATCCATTTTCTACTGCGTGTCCCTTTTAGGGTCGCGAGGGGTGCTGGAGCCTATCTCAGCTGCATTCGGGCGGAAGGCGGCGTACACCCTGGACAAGTCGCCACCTCATTGTAGGGCATAGGTATTACTATAAACCAAAATATGCATATTACAAAAATGCATTCATAACAATAAAATCCTCTAATAAATGCTTATTATAGGGCTTGATGCTGCGTTCAGCACAAAGCCCTACCGCTGCTTGGATGTGTACATATTCTTGTTTATTGTTCCATTTTTATCACTCTGTTGTTTGACGTCTTCGTTTCCTGTTTAGTCTGTCACCATGGTATATGAGGGGCCGCTAGGGACATTATTCAGAATTACCTTTTACATACACTACTGAAATGCTCTCACATAAACAACTGAAATGTTTTTCTCTCACACACACCACTGAAACACTCTTATACACACTACTGAAACACTCTTATACACACTACTGAAATGCTCTCACATAAACAACTGAAATGTTTTTCTCTCACACACACCACTGAAACACTCTTATACACACTACTGAAATGCTCTCACATAAACAACTGAAATGTTTTTCTCTCACACACACCACTGAAACACTCTTATACACACTACTGAAACACTCTTATACACACTACTGAAATGCTCTCACATAAACAACTGAAATGTTTTTCTCTCACACACAATACTGAAACACTCTTATACACACTACTGAAATGCTCTTACATACACTACTGAAATGCTCTCACATACACTACTGAAATGCTCTTACATACACTACTGAAATGCTCTCACATAAACAACTAAAATGCTCTTACATAAACAACTAAAATGCTCTCACATTAACAACTAAAATGCTCTCACATAAACAAGTAAAATGCTCTCACATAAACAAGTAAAATGCTCTCACATAAACAAGTAAAATGCTCTCACATAAACAAGTAAAATGCTCTCACATAAACAAGTAAAATGCTCTCACATAAGCAAGTAAAACTGCTCTCACATAAACAAGTAAAATGCTCTCACATAAACAACAAAATGCTCTCATATAAACAAGTACAATGCTCTCACATAAACAACTAAAATGCTCTCACATGAACAACTAAAATGTTTTACTCTCACGCACACACACACCACTTAAGTGTGAGAGACAACAATTTTAGTAGTATGTGTGCAAGGATTTCAGTTATATGTATAAGAGCATCTTACTAGTGTGTGTGAAAGCATCTTACCGGTGTATGTGAGAGGATTTCACTAGAGTGTATGAGCGACACTGCATTCCGGTTCCGGTCACCTATAATGCCCGCCCCTTTTCAGGTTTTTTTTTGTTTTTTTTTAAAGCCGAGTTGTTTGTGAAAAAAATGTCTGCCGAACTACCAACAATTATCTTCACAACTGAGGCACCACCCGCAGCATTATCGAGCGCCTCTTCTACCACATGGACATCGGGTCAAGAGGAGGAAAAGGTAATTAGACATTATTTATTTCTAAATGATTGTTGAATCCCACGGAATGTAAGACAACATAGCATTGTAGCCACTAAGCAGTTAGCCTTGTGTGTCTCCACTACAAACAAGTTAGCAACTAATGTTTCTGCGGCTCCTAAGAGTCTCACAACTATTGCAAACTTGCAGTTTGTCTTAAAAGTATATGAATAATAAGTCATAAGGAAACTTTTTTGAGCAAAAAAAAGATGTTAAATTAATTTATGTAAAATGTATTGAATATTCCCAACAATATATTTGTGTGCAGAGAAGTTCCATGAATCCAGAGGTTGTGTATTCCGTCCTCGTTGAAATGGTCATGCGTGGTGACTCTGAAATAAGAATGTAACAATCAGATCACATGAAAACAGCTAAGAAAATATAAGTCATACGGGAAAATGCATTTTTAGACAATATGATTTGCTCGATCGGCTAGGGAACATCAAAAAATGGATTAGAAAAGACAGATTTAAAATGATTATATAAAAAAAAAAAATAATTTCGGCGGGCCGGATGTTGGACGTTGGCGGGCCGTATCCGGCCCGCGGGCTGTAGTTTGGGGACCCCTTAACTAGAAAAGCGCTAAATAAATGTAATCTATTATTATTACTATTCGATCAGCTTCTGATATACCACGACGTGACTCACATTTCGACATGTTACCATAGCAACAACTCTGCAAACATTAGCTGATTTGACAGTGTACTTTTTTTATTTCCTCCGAGACAAACTGCAAGTTTGCAATAGATGTGAGACTCATAGGAGCCGCAGAAACATTAGTTGCTAACTTGTTTGTAGTGGAGGCACACAAGGCTAACTGCTTAATGGCTACAATGCTATGTTGTCTTACATTCCGTGAAATTCAACAATCATTTAGAAATAAATACTGTCTAATTACCTTTTCCTCCTCTTGACCCGATGTCCATGTGGTAGAAGAGGCGCTCGATAATGCTGCGGGTGGTGCCTCAGCTGTGAAGATAATTGTTGGTAGTTCGGCAGACATTTTTTTCACAAACAACTCGGCTTTAAAAAAAACAAAAACAAAAAAAAACTGAAAAGGGGCGGGCATTATAGGTGACCGGAACCGGAATCCATAGACTCATACACTCTAGTGAAATCCTCTCACATACACCGGTAAGATGCTTTCACACACACTAGTAAGATGCTCTTATACATATAACTGAAATCCTTGCACACATACTACTAAAATTGTTGTCTCTCACACTTAAGTGGTGTGTGTGTGCGTGAGAGTAAAAAATTTTAGTTGTTCATGTGAGAGCATTTTAGTTGTGTATGTGAGAGCATTGTACTTGTTTATATGAGAGCATTTTGTTGTTTATGTGAGAGCATTTTACTTGTTTATGTGAGAGCATTTTACTTGTTTATGTGAGAGCATTTTACTTGTTTATGTGAGAGTATTTTACTTGTTTATGTGAGAGCATTTTACTTGTTTATGTGAGGGCATTTTACTTGTTTATGTGAGAGCATTTTAGTTGTTTATGTGAGAGCATTTTAATTGTTTATGTGAGAGCATTTTACTTGTTTATGTGAGAGCATTTTAGTTGTTTATGTGAGAGCATTTTAGTAGTGTATGTGAGAGCAATTCAGTAGCGTATGTGAGAGCATTTCAGTAGTGTGTATAAGAGTGTTTCAGTGGTGTGAGAGAAAAACATTTCAGTTGTTTATGTGAAAGCATTTTAGTAGTGTATGTGAGAGCATTTCAGTAGTGTGTATAAGAGTGTTTCAGTATTGTGTGTGAGAGAAAAACATTTCAGTTGTTTATGTGAGAGCATTTCAGTAGTGTGTATAAGAGTGTTTCAGTAGTGTGTATAAGAGTGTTTCATTGGTGTGTGTGAGAGAAAAACATTTCAGTTGTTTATGTGAGAGCATTTCAGTAGTGTATGTAAGAGGTAATTCTGAATAATGTCCCTAACGGCCCCTCATAATGGTAGCTCATTAGTTCACCTGCCCCTTGTTTTCAACGCAAACCTGTTTTTTCTAATCACCTCCCTTATTTAAGCTTGCCCATTTTCGTTATTCGATCTGGGTTCCTAATTTTCCTAAGTGCAACAGTGACGACTGCACTATTCGTATTTACTCGTTAACTTTCATGCTACACGCTTTCCTTTTTCTTAGCTCTCTTGCTAATTGTGTTTTTTAACCTTTTTGTGCCTACATGCCAAGTTTAGTTTATCTGTTTTGTCTTCCTAGCCTTCCATGCTAGCCCTTTTTGTTTGCCTTTATGCTTGGCTCCAGTGTTTTTGTTCCTTAGCACCTTTTGTTACTTAAATAAATCATTTAAATCTTACCTTTGCTGTGTTCATGGCGACGCATCCTTGGAGGAACGAACCCGGCATTGCTATGCCATCCAGCCGTTACAAGGTCAACACTAAAGTTCATTCGGTGTTGAGATCCGATTTTCGGTTCTCCACATATTCTTGTTTATTGTCTCCGTGTTTGTATCACTCTGTTGTTTGACGTCTTTATTTCCTGTTAGTCTGTCACCATGGTAGCTCATTAGTTCACCTGTCCCTTGTTATCTACGCACACCTGTTTCTTCTAATCACCTCCCTTATTTAAGCTCGCCCCTTTTCGTTATTCATTCTGGGTTCCTAATTTGTCTACGTGCAACAGAGACGACTACGCTAGCTTTCATGCTCCACTTATTCTTTTGTCTTAGCTCTCATGCTATTGTGTTGTTTACCTTTTGTGCCTACGTGCCAAGTTTTAGTTTAGCTATTTGTCTTCCTAGACATCGATGCTAGCGCTTTTGTTTGCCTTTCGTGCTTAGATCCAGTATTTTTTTTCCTTAGCTCTTTTTGTTACTTAATGCATTTGTTATATCTTACCTTACACTGTGTTCATTGTCGGCGCATCCCTGGAAGATCGAACTCGGCAACAACATGCCTCAAAGTCGTTTCATTCGGAATTGTTTTTGGCAAGAGGTCCTAGAATAAACAAATGCAGTCATTTTCTTACTGGAATCACTCACAAGCGATAAACCATTTTTTTTGTTACGAACACTAAAATAATGAATATGAACGAATATCATCACCCCTCCCGCCCCCCAATGCACGGAAGCACGCTCTCTGATTCAGGAGCAACACTTTTAAAACCCCCTGCTGATCCCTGGTTGCCCCCTCATCCCCTCCCAGCAGCATGAGAGGAGGAGGATGTGGTAAAAGGGATCGGGGGCGGTGGGTATCCCCCCTCATTCCTTAAAAGAGAGAGAGAGAGAAAGAGAGTGTCATAATCATAATGCAAGGAGCGTGAGAGTAACGAGAACGGATGCATTTAGTTTAATAAGAGTTTGGAGGTAGGAACAACAAATGAGCGAGTGAGGGAGAGAGAGAGAGAGAGAGAGAGAGAGAGAGAGAGAGAGAGAGAGAGAGAGAGAGAGAGAGAGAGAGAGAGGGAGAGAGAGAGAGAGAGGCACCACACTGCAGATCCTCCTCGCCCACTGTCGCTGCTCCATAAGCTGAGGAGACGACAGCGCCGGAGGAAGACGCCATGGAGGAGCCGCTCTGGAGTGTCCCACGCCGGCTCTCCTCCCCTCGCTGACCTCCATCCTCCCTCTGGACAACTCCTCTCCGCGCGCCTCAACTCTTCCTGCAGCATTCCCGCCTCAAAGCCCACCTCGCTTCACTTCTGTCACCTTTTTGCTTTTCCAGGAGGAGGGTAGGGGGGGTGACCGTGTCCTATTTTTTTAATTTTTCTTTTTCACCTTCATCTCCTCCTGAGCTGAGTGGATTTACTTTTTTCTTGGAGGTGGGGGGGGGGGCGGACCATGGGGCCGCATGGGTTGCGTACTGGCGGCCGGCACCCGCTGGCGACGTTCCTGCTGCTGGGGTGTGTTTTCTGGAGGGCTTGGGCGCAGATGGACGACGGGAAGTCCGTCTACTTCTGGGAAACAGGTAGTGCTGAAATGTCCGGGCGTGTGTTTGTATCATTTTACTTGGAATCACTTAAATGTGCGGTGCATCCATCTTCTTCATACGCTGATTGAACTTCCAGGAAAGAGGCCCCATAAAAAGCAACAGCAGAGCCGCCTCGCTGTGATCCGTTTTGGACTGGATTACGCTGCTCTCAGGTGATGCTGCTAAGGATTGCTTCAGCAGTGGGAGGAAGGGCGGTGCTAATGTTTGGATGGAGCTGACAGGAGGTCATGCTTGTTGTTGGTTAGTTGTCTTTTTACCAAGGAGTGAAGGAGCCTCTCAGTGGTGTGCTTCGGAGCAAACTTCATGCGTGCTGAAGGCTTCCATGAGACAATATTTGGAGCATGTGGTTGGCTTCCAAGATGGTTCTGGTTTCCAAATCGAGGCTCAGACCTCCATTTGGAGTTTGCATGTTCTCAGGGTTCCTTCCACACCTCCCTAAATCATGCCTTAATCTACAAACCCTGTTTCCATATGAGTTGGGAAATTGTGTTAGATGTAAATATAAACGGAATACAATGATTTGCAAATCGTTTTCAACTCATATTCAGTTGAATGCACGACAAAGACAAGATATTTGATGCTCAAACTCATAAACTTAATTTTTTTTTTTGCAAATAATCATTAACTTAGAATGTCATGGCTGCAACACATGCCAAAGTAGTTGGGAAAGGGCATGTTTACCACTTTGTTACATCACCTTTTCTTTTAACAACACTCAAAAAATGTTTAGAAACTGAGGAAACTAATTGTTTAAGCTGTCGTGTTTTACGCTTCATAATGCGCCACACATTTTTGATGGGAGACATGTCTGGACTGCAGGCGGGCGAGGAACTCTTTTTTTACTAAGCCATGCTGTTGTGACACGTGCTGAATGTGGCTTGGCATTGTCTTGCTGAAATAAGCAGGGGCATCCATGAAAAACAAGGCGCTTAGATGGCAGCATATGTTGTTCCAAAACCTGTATGTACCTTTCAGCATTAATGGTGCCTTCACAGATGTGTAAGTTACCCATGAGCACTAATGCCCCCACTCCCCCCATACCATCACAGATGCTAGCTTTTGAACTTTGCGTCGATAACAGTCTGGATGGTTCGATTCCACTTTGGTCCGGATGACACGATGTCGAATATTTCCAAAAACAATTTGAAATCTTGACTCGCCAGACCACAGAACACTTTTCCACTTTGCATCAGTCCATCTTAGATGATCTCGGGCACAGAGAAGCTGCCAACGTTTCTGGATGTTGTTGATAAATGGCTTTCGTTTTTGCATTGTAGAGCTTTAAATTGCACTTACTGATGTAGCGACCGTCTTAGTGACAGTGTTTTTCTGAAGTGTTCCTGAGCCCATGTGGTGATATCCTTTAGAGATTGATGTCGGTTTTTGATACAGTGCCATCTGAGGGATCGAAGGTCACGGTCATTCAATGTTGGTTTCCGGCCGTGCCGCTTACGTGGAGTGATTCTCCAGATTCTTTGAACCTTTTGATGATATTATGGACTGAAGATGTTGAAATCCCTAAATTCCTTGCAATTGCACTTTGAGAAACGTTGTTCTTAAACTGTTTGACTATTTGCTCACGCAGTTGTGGACAAAGGGATGAACCTCGCCCCATCCTTTCTTGTGAAACACTGAGCATTTTTTGGGAAGCTGTTTTTATACCCAATCATGGCACCCACCTGTTCCCAATTAGCCTGCACAGCTGTGTGATGTTCCAAATAAGTGTTTGATGAGCATTCCTCAACTTCATCAGTATTTTCCCAACTTCTTCGTCACGTTTTGGTGGCATCCAATTTAATAATTATTTGCAATAAAAAAAAATGTTTATCAATTTTAACATCAAATATGTTGTTTTTGTAACATATTCAACTGAATATGGGTTGAAAATTATTTGCAAATCATTGTATTCCATTTATATTTACGTCTAACGCAATTTCCCAACTCATATGGAAACGGGGTGTGTAATTATAGCCTCTTAATCAGGGCTGTTCAGCTGACAACATCCAAGGTCCATTCCAAACTTTGAAGACAAACTCATAAAAACACTCGAGTTTGTTCTGTAAACACTGTCAGATCCTTGCATTGATATTTTAATCTTGATAGAAAACATAAAACTCTGGGTCCAAACTTGAGTTTTACATAAATGTGTTTTTTCTCAAGGCACCCCTTTAAGTCCTGTCCTTGTTTGGCAGTTAAAAATGTTTTTCGTCATGTGATTTAGTGTTGCTGTAGCTTGTTTTCTTCAGACGCAGTCAGCGATTATTTGTTCAACTTTAGTTATACTAGTGGTGTTCCTCAAGGTTCCAGTTTAGGTCCTCTTTTTTTATTTTTTATAATTTAGGCAATTAACCTGGTGGCTGTGAGTTCAGTTAAAAAAACTTGTGAGCGTCTCACGTTATTTGCAGCAGATTCTTAAAAACACTATGACTACTGGCATAAAAATTATTTTTAACTACCGTATTTTTCGGAGTACAAGTCGCTCCGGAGTATACGTCACACCTGCTGAAAATGCATAATAAAGAAGGAAAAAAACATATATAAGTTGCACTGGTTTATAAGTAGCATTTTTGGGAGACATTTATTTGATAAAACCCAACACCAAGAATAGACATTTAAAAAGCAATTAAAAAAAAATAAAGAATGGTGAACAACAGGCTGAATAAGTGTACATTATATGACGCATAAATAACCAACTGAGAAGGTGCCTGGTATGTTAACGTAACATATTATGGTAAGAGTCGTTCAAATAACTATAACATATAGAACATGCTATACGTTTACCAAACAATCTGTCGCTCCTAATCGCTAAATCCGATAAAATGTTATACGTCTAGTCTCTTACGTAACTAATATAATTTGATATTTTACAGTAATGTGTTATTATTTTCACACATAAGTCGCCCCTGAGTATAAGTCGCACCCCCGGCCAAACTATGAAAAAAAACTGCGACTTATAGTCCGAAAAATACGGTAGCTTTTTTGCAGAATGTCTCTAAATGTTACTCTGCCAAAATAGACCCCCTATTGGTTCTCTGTAATATACAGAATAAGACTAATGAGGGGGGTTAGTCAGTACCTCCGATCCTTAGGGGCGGTATAGCTTGGTTGGTAGAGCGGCCGTGCCAGCAAATTCAGGGTTGCAGGTTCGATCCCCGCTTCCACCATCCTAGTCACTGCCGATGTGTCCTTGGGCAAGACAATTTACCCACCTGCTCCCAGTGCCACCCACCCTGGTTTAAAAAAAAATATTGTATTTCCTTGAATTGCCGCAGAGTATATAGTATGCGCCTGCCTTGAATTACTGCCGGGTCAAACTCGCTTCCCAAAGTAATGAGCGCATGGTTAGTATTACCGCCTGGTCAACCCCGTGTCATCATTTTCAAAATGGAGGAGGCTGATTTCAATACCGGTAATTTGAAATCGCATAAAGGTAAGAAGATTAAGAGCTATTCAGCAGGATTTAAGGTCCAAGCTAACATCACAATCAAATTTTTACTGCATGCCTTTGGTAAGTGCCGGAGTGAGAAGAGGTTTTAAAATAATTAGCGCATGCTTACTTTTACCCCATGCCTTTGATAAGCGCAGGAGTGAGAAGAGGTTTTAAATTAATTAGCGCCCCGGCAGCAGTTCAAGGAAATACAGTGTATAACTTAGATATTGGGTTTCACAATGTAAAGCGCTTTGAGTCATTTGAGAAAAAGCGCTATATAAATTAAATTCACTTCACTTCACTTAGCTTTCTAGAAATTTGGCCCCCAAAACAATTTAGTTGAATATCCCAGCTTTACATCAACACATGGAGGATCTTTCATTAATGCTAAGAGTCTTTAGATAATACTCAAAAAACTTCAAATGACCCTGGTTCTGTGGAATATACACAATAAGTGTAGTAGTGAAGGAAGAAGTCCACTAACCCTGGTCCTCACCCTACTGGAAACGTGTCTATGGGTGTACTCATTCATCCAGGTCATTGTAATGTCAGGGCATTCAATCAATGGCAACCGGACTGTTTGGTTTGTTTTGCCTCTCACCCAAGTAGGCTTCAACAGTTCATGCTCTTGGATTGGTCAGATTTAGTCTAGCGGCGAGTCCCAAAACCCCAAATATTTATCCCCCAATACCAGGAGGGTACGCCTAGGGAAGGACGGTTTCGCCCTTTCGTAGTGAGAAAAACAACAGTTGAGATGCAAACAGGCAATCCTATTGTCAATGCGTCAAAGTGTAATTTCCCTTCGTTAGCATTTAGGTATTTTTTGTCAGCACGATTGCTGCGGATCAACCACCAACCTCCCAAAGTAGTCACAATCATCCACGTTAGCATTCGATTCAGTTGTAAACAAATGGCACTTTGAGCATCTGTGACCAGAATGTTTCTAACTCATGGTATTTGTTAGAGGCAAAATTGCAGAGTCTTTTAGGAATGGTTGAAAGAACAGTGTTGTATGGGGGAGATAGGTGGTGTCGCAGACCACCTATTCTGTTCAGAAATGTGGCCTTCAAAACAATTTTGTTTAATATCTGTAAGTTCTCCCTGAGTGTGAATGTTTGTTTGTCTGAACGTGTTCTGTTATTGGCTGGCAAACAGTCCAGGGTGTACCCGTCTATCTGGTGCAGGCTTCAGACTTCTGTGACCCTCAACAGGATACGAGCTATAAAACGAACAAATAAATAATTTCCAACGCAGCTACATCGTTTCTTCCGTTACTATTCCTCCACTGATTATTAACACATCAATGTGACCAAATGACCCTAAATGTCCCTATGCTAAGAAATAAACATTGTGCCATACTGTTGTACTCCAGTCCTATAGGTGGCGACAACGTTCACTTCAGCACCAGCTACATATTAGTGCAAGTTGATGCAACACTCGAGAGACGTTCTTTGATTTCTAGGGTTTGGCATATTTCGGAAACGGTTTTGCGTACGACATTCAGAACAAAACCTAATTTTCAAAGTATAAGTTAGAGGTGGCGACTTGTCCGCCCAATTGTAGCTGAGATAGGCACCAGCGCCCCCCGCGACCCCAAAGGGAATAAGCGGTAGAAAATGGATGGATGGATGGATTTTTTCAAAAAAATTCTAAAAGTGTGATTATATTCAAAATCATAACAAGGAAAGCAATGATGGGTTTTTGATATTGTTTCTACTTTGGACCCTGACTAAGTATCCAATCCAGGGTTTGGAGCCCTAAGCAGAATTGTATTTTGATTAATTTCTTTTACACTTTTTTTAATACTTTTTTAATCAAACTCAAATTTAACTTGACACATCGTTTGTAATAAAAACGTTAAAGAGTAATAAAGTGTGCAATATTTAATGTTTTTTGTGCAAAATAACAAATTCAATAACAAATTCTTAAGCTTACCTGAAACAACTCCGATTGCTAGTGCTGTGCAATACCACTGATTTTCTTTCCGATCCGATACAGAGTACTGTACTATACTGTAAAAATATTCCCTAATGTGTCTGGAAACATTATAAAAATGGTGTTTTTTAAGTCTTGCTGCTCTTGGAGAATCACCTTCAAACAATGTAAAATCACAGGGCGAAACGAAGGCTGACATTATCCTCGTTCTTGTTTATGTTAAACTCTGTACTAAGTATCTCCAAATAGCCTAGAGTAAAAGTTTACAATACTATTGAGAGACTCATTTTAATTGCCAGTAATTTTCTGAAATAAACAAATGACAGACTGAATCACTGCTTACAACACAATGTGCCAGTGCGTACTTACATGGGCGGAAGAAAGAGTAGTTCCCAACAATTTTGCTTCGTTTAGACAAGATCTCAATGATTTAGTTACTCTACATTGTGTTCCTAACAATGATCTATATTATCTTAAATAACTAGCATTTTAAAAGTATAGTATCAACCGGTATAGTATATTGATTTGGGAATCGATGTTAGAGGTCGGCAGTGTCAATATTTCAGTATCGACCTGTACATCACTACTGATTGGGGACGGAACCCAATACTCTTGTATGGCAAGACCAGAACCAGACACCTACAGAAATCTGCCAGTATATTTTCATCAGCAGGAAGGGGCTAGGAATACGTTTTTGGTAAAAATTCAGTTGAAATGCGCTGTGGTTCATTAATTGAAATTTTACATGTACTTCTTCACGCAAGAAAGGGACCCCACAGATCGCAGGGCCCTATGCACAGCAGGGGTGACCAACCTTGTTGACTATATATATATATATATATATATATATATATATATATATATATATGCCTGCTCCCCAATAAAAGTAGTGCACCATGACTAGGGAAGGTTGTTTATGTACAGTATATATATATATATATATATATATATATATATATATATATATATATATATATATATATATATATATATATATATATATATATATATATATACACACAATTACAATTATTACAATATTATAATGGATATATAACTAATCTATATTGAAATTGGTGATACAGGTATGTGAAAGTTCAATTCTGACCTTGTTTACTTCCATGACAACCTTCTTAAGTTTTTTTTCTTTAACCAATTGTATTTTTTTTTTTTTTATGTAGCTCTTTTCTCTAGTGACTCAAAGCGCATTACATAGTGAAACCCAATATCTCAGTTACATTTAAACCAGTGTGGGTGGCACTGGGAGCATGTGGGTAAAGTGTCTTGCCCAAAGACACAACGGCAGAAACGAGGACGGCAAAAGCAGAAATTGAACCCGGAACCCTCAAGTTGCCAGCAGGGCCACTCTACCACCCGAGCTATGCCGCTCAATTGAAAATATCAAGCAGCTAAAATATGCCAAACATTGATAAGTGTGGAGAGAGTGTTTAGCATTTCCCCCCATCATCCATTGTAATAAATTTAGATGGGTGTAAGTTAGATTTTTTTTTTTTTTTTTTTTTTTTTTACGGTGAATGGACGTTTTTTTATAATATACACAAAGTTCAATAAATAGGTTGTATTATGTGTGACCATGTTTGTTGAATGTTTGTGTTGATTGATTTTTTTTTCCTGCACCATGACTAGGGAAGGTTGTTTGGATCGGGCCATATAAGTGAATGCTATGCTGTGTTTCCTAATAATGGTTGAGTTGCTTTCGTTGACCACCAGATAGTGACAAAATAGCGAATCGCTGTCTATTTATATGTGATATGACTACACCGCTCCCGGCCGAATTGCTTATTGACTTTTTGCTGTCTGGGCCGCACTTGGGGCCATAGTTTGTACACCACTCGCCTATAAGGAGGGGCGGGTCCGATTTCGCAGAAATCGGCCCTAGACAAATGACAGCCACTAGGGGGCATGCTGTGACTTCACTTTAGTGTTATTTGCATGAACCTTTGTCCAAAAAAGCTCTGCAAAAAGCCTTCAAGGTACAAATTCAACTTCTTCTGTGTTCAGTCCGAAGCCGTCCAACGTCTGACAGTAAACGCCAGCCGTGTCGCTGTGGCTCCCTAGTTTGACGTAGCTCCTGCCGCTCTTGCGCCTGTGCATCTTTAAGGAGGATGTTGCCCGCTAAGGAGATTAAGGGAGCAGGGATTTAACAAGCCAGGAAAGGCAGCCGGGGGAGCGGACTTGAGGAAGGCAAGAGGCAGGCAACTTAACCTACATCCGCCCCACTGCAGGTCACAGCGCTTACGCCTCGCTCCCACGCTACGCCACCTTTCTCTCACGCCGCGCATGCTCGTCAGTGAGCAAAGTCTGAGAATGTGTTTGCCTGCTCCCCAAAGAAAAGTTGCACGTTGATTGCAACCCCCGGAGTGTTTTTCTTTCCCCGCCGTGTGTTACATTCACACACGGCAATTTAGGCCTTTAAATCCCCATGTTTTCTTTTTCTTTATGTCAAAATGCGATTATGTTTGCACAACATTTGCATAGTTTTTTTTTTTCTTCCTTGCCAATCGAATCTGGTTTGAAAAGAAATGAGGTGATGTTTGTGTACATTTGTGCGCTGTGGAGGGAATATTCTTGTGGCAAGCGATGCTCTGATGTTTTGCATATTGATGAGGCTTGCTGAAATGCAGGCGCTGTTTTATAAACTGTGGGGAATAGGCCCTGCATGCATGCCTTGCTTTTTATTTGCTTCTGTGGAAATATCTCCTTTGGAGGGGGGGAATGCTCACGGTTTGTGTGTGTGTGTGTGTGTGTGTGTGTGTGTGTGTGTGTGTGTGTGTGTGTGTGTGTGTGTGTGTGTGTGTGTGTGTGTATACGTGTGTCGTGAGCTCTCTATTGAAATGAAAAATGGAGACAAGTGGCTGTGCCAGTGACGTTTCTGAAGTTTGGCGCTGTGGGTAAATTAGATTAAAGTTACTAATAATTACAGATGATGAAGGTAATGAAAGCGTGCCTGTTGTGTCTTGACTAGGGGAGGTGACGGCAAACAGACACCAGAGGTTGAATGTTCAATTATTTATTATATATATAGAGTGAATTTATATATATATATATATAAAAAAATATATATATATATATATATATATATATATATATATATATATATATATATATATATATATATATATATACATATACACATATGCATATATATATACACATAATAACAAATAAACTAAATGTTACGACTCGGAGTAAGGAGAGGACCCAGATGCAGAGAAGAAGTTAAAAAAAAAAAAGCTTTTATTTTGAAAAAACTTTTTACCTCCAATGCAAAAAGTTTTTCACAAGAATAATCAACACCCGGAAAAATAATTCCGATGATAAACAATTAACTTAATATCACTCCACAAAAATAAGGAGGAATACTAATCTAAGGAAATTCTAACAAAAAAAGAGTATGAATAAGAATAAACAAAAAGCGCTCCAACAGGAGTAAAAAACACCAAAACGACCTATATAGAAACACTAACTATAAATAACAAAAAATCACTCAATCAATGAAGCAATAAATTTGAAATGTGGAAAAACAAAAACTCACCAATTAGGAAGATGAAGGATAACCAAGGACGCTCGAAGGAGGAAAAAGTAAACTCAAAATTACAGCAAAAACTAGGGTAACTAGGAAAACAGGAGCAAGACAAGGAGCTAATCAAGGACATGGACATGGACGCTAGAAAGGCACGATAGACGAGACGATCTGGCAAAGGACAAACGGAGATATGAACTTAAATAGGATGTGGGAGTGAAGGGGAACAGGTGGAAACAATCAGGAATCAGGGATGACGTCAGACTGGTGACACGAGAGGAAGGGCCCGTGGTCTGAAACAAGAGGGTAGCTTTTCAAAGTAAAACACGTAAATCACAAGACAGAAAAACCAAGACAAGACTTCCCTCACCGCGGTGGGACACTAAAGAAATTAAATGTGACAAAACTCAAGAGTGTGTATGGTGTAAGACTATGTGTAGAAATTAACTGAAGTGTGTGTTACCAAAGTGTTGAACGAGATATGAGGAAGTCCAGGGGGCAGGCAGGTGAACAGGGGCGAGAGAGAGGCGTCAGAATCCAGGGGCGAGCGAGGAGTCGAGGAACAAAGGAGGCAGTCAGAGTAAGACAGAGATCCGGGGAAAAGTGACACGCACAGCTCACTTTACAGGCAACTGAGGGTATGTACACCATGAAAACTAAGTTCCAGCGCCGATCCTTGGGTCCACTGGTCTTTTGTCCAGCTCGCCCTCATCAATGCCAGGTGTGCAGGCTTGTCGCTGCGTGGGCGTGCTGCGCTCAGCGTGAGTGAGGGCATGTCCGGGCGCGCTGTCAGCGGATCCTTTCCGGTGCTCCCGCAGAGGAGGGAGACGCAGAATGCGCGTGCGCCGTAACAGTGCCACAGGTATTGATATTAAAGGGGAACTGCATTTTTGGGGGAAGTTTGTAATTATCATTCACACACCTCATTAAAGCGGAAACAAAAGTTAGTAAAAGTCAGCTAAAAAATTAGAGATGTCCGATACTGGCTTTTTTGACGATATCCAATATTCCGATATTGTCCAACTCTTATTTACCGATACCGATATATACAGTTGTGGAATTAACACATTATTATGCCTAATTTTGTTGTGATGCCCGGCTGGATGCATTAAACAATGTAACAAGGTTTTCCAAAATATATCCCCTCAAGTTATGGAGAAAAAATGCCAACATGGGACTGCCATATTTATTATTGAAGTCACAAAGTGCATTATTTTTTTTAACATGCCTCAAAACAGCAGCTTGGAATTTGGGATATGCTCTCCCTGAGAGAGCATGAGCAGGTTGAGGTGGGGGGGTAGAGGGAAGCGGGGGTGTATATGGTAGGTCCCAAAAGAGTTAGTGGTGCAAGGGGGTCTGGGTATCTGTTCTGTTGTGTTTATGTTGTGTTACGGTGCGGATGTTCTCCGGTAATGTATTTGTCATTTTTTTTTGGTGTGGATTCACAGTGTGGTGCATATTTGTAAAAGTGTTAAAGTTGTTTATACGGCCAGCCTCAGTGTGACCTGTATGACTGTTGACCAAGTATGCGTTGCATTCACTTGTGTGTGTGTGTGTGTGTGTGTGTGTGTGTGTGTGTGTGTGTGTGTGTGTTGAAAAGCCGTAGGAATTATGTGATTGGGCCGGCACGCAAAGGCCCAGTCATCCAAAAGCGCCACTAAACCTTAAAGGTTTAGTATTTCTGTATTAGGATCTGTATTTCTCCCAGCGGTCTTATAAACAGTCATACATTTTACTTTTAGAAACCGATAATGATAATTTCAGATATTACATTTTAAAGCATTTATTTAATATCGGCAGTCCGATATTATCGGACAACTCTACTAACAATGGAGTCAATGAGTCGCTCAATCCTAGCAATTCAGCGCTCTAAAAAACCTCCAATGTTTTATATACATGCTAATGATATATATGAAATGTAGTAACATTCATAATAACATGCAATATTTACATATTTTGCTAATTTTAAACACTCGGCTGCATATTGATTTCACAGACGCATCACGTTTGCTTAAAACTGGCTATTACTCACGGCATAATACATGAGAGACAACAACTACTTAAGGACAAATGTGATACAGAACCTTATATTTTTGAGGCTGAATATAAGGAGGATGAGTTACACATTTTTGGAAGCTGTGTGTTAAACAGATCCAGCTTTAGTGAAACACTAAGCATCATGTAGCAGTATTGCTCAGTGCTGAACAAGAAATAGACATTATGGGCATAATAAAACAATCACTTACTGTACAATGTCTGCTCTCACTGAGTTGCTGACTGAAGGTATGTTTATATATCCCCGTTAACATAAGGAATTCATTTGATTCCTCACAAAGTGTTAAAAAAAGGTGCTGCAAACAAGCTTCTTTTTGTGTCTTTCTCGCCATCTACGGGTCGAAGTTGGATGTCGGTTTATGGCCTTCTACTATCCAGGTGAGAGGCATGATGTGTAATCCAGAATTAACTTTTACCAATTTAGAGGCGAAGCAGGAGCTGCCAATATGACAACATACAGCATAAGATAATTAGACTCCTGTGGTCAATGCAGCTCTAAAAATAGATCGTCTGCGTTAGCACTGAAAATACCCATATTGCTAATACTTGATTAATTTTAAGGTCACGACATGTAAATTGAGTATTTTTGGCACTTTTTGAATGGTTATTCCAAAAGGGGCTTTTGGGCGGAATAGAGGAGGTCCCATTCATTCCATTGTTAAACCAGATAAGAAACCCATTGAGATCAAGATCTCTTTCACACGGGTGACAGAAATATAATAGGTTCAGACATGCATAAAAGGAACCTCTAAAACAAATAAACAAGTAAGATTGACACCTTTTAAAAAAACACAGGCACTGTGCAAACCTCTCACGCTGTCTGTCGCTCAGGATCGGAAGGAAGGCTCCAAATGGAAGTCGTTCAGAGAGTTTCAGTTTCGTTTGTAATGTATTCCATGCCAGAAGGGCAGCGATGCTAAAAGCTCCTTTGCCAAATTCAGTCCGTACACGAGGAACAGCTAAAGCACACAAATTGTTACAACGTAATGCATAAGAGCTGTATTTCTTTGTAACCAGGTACACAAGTATGGAGGCATTAAACCTGAAAGAGTCTTATAAATGGTAGTCAGCCATCTGCATGCACTCAATGAAGATGAGTCTGATTTTATCTACAGTTGACATTTATGGGTGAGACTACGAAAACCAGTAACAAATCTTTTAGTGCTGAATGAAAAACAGTGTCCAAAGACTGGAGGCAAATGCCAGTCCTTTTTATGGAGACGTGCTTTATTTTAGTGCTTCATTTAAATAAATGAAGCACTAAAATAAAGCACGTCTCCATAATCAATTACGGGCAAGATAGTCGCTGTCACCAATTTCTTCCTGACCTTAAGAGAGAAGCATTTTTTATTTCTAAAAAGAGAAACCAAATTTTAACACCTAGCTGTTCATATGGGCTTTAAATGAAAGTTCCTGGTCAAGAGTAAAACCCAAGTGCTTGTAATTTAAGTTAGGGTCATGATGTTAACACGTTTGTTACTGGATATGTTCTAATCCGCTTCTACCGTGGAGACACTTATCACGTCTGTCTAGCTCAGGCCTGGGCAATTTTTTACTCGGGGGGCAATATTTAGATAAAGAGGTGTGTCTGCGGGCCCATCATGCACTCCTTCAAAACTACGGCAAGTAGTAATGTCCAAAACATAACAGAGACGAAGCAGAAGAACGAAGAAGAGACATGGCGACGACGAGTAAGAAGAAGAAGTACGCTTGCAAGTTTCAAAATGATTGGAAAAAATTATTTCAGTTCATCCAGGACAGCTCGAAGCTCGAAATTTTGTAAATCAGACTTCTCCATTGAACATGGTGGCCGAAATGATATACTCATTCATGAAAAGATTTTATATATATATATATATATATATATATATATATATATATATATATATATATATATATATATATATATATATATATATATATATTTATTTATTTATATATATATATATATATATATATATATATGTATATATTATGTATTTATATATATATATTTATATATTTAAATATATATATATATATATATATATTTAAATATATAAATATATATATATAAATACATAATATATACATATATATATATATATATATATATGTATATATTATGTATTTATATATATATATTTATATATTTAAATTTATATATATATATATATATATATATATATATATATATATATATATATATTTAAATATATAAATATATATATATAAATACATAATATATACATATATATATATATATATATATATATATATATATATGTATAAAATCTTTTCATGAATGAGTATATCATTTCGGCCACCATGTTCAATGGAGAAGTCTGATTTACAGTCCGTACACGAGGAACAGCTAATAATTGGCCCTAGTGTGTGAATGTGAATGTGAGTGTGAATGTTGTCTATCTGTGTTTATATATATATATATATATATATATATATATATATATATATATATATATATATATATATATATATATATATATATATGTATATATTATTTATTTATATATATATATATATTTAAATATATATATATATATATGTATATATATATATATATATATATATATATATATATATATATATATATATATATATATAATTGGCCCTATTGTGTGAATGTGAGTGTGAATGTTGTCTATCTGTGTTGGGCCTGTGATGAGGTGGCAACTTGTCCAGAGTGTACACCGCCTTCTGCCCGATTGTAGCTGAGATGGGCACCAGTGACCCCAAAGGGAATAAGCTGTAGAAATTGGATGGATGGATGGATATATATATATATATATATATATATATATATATATATATATATATATATATATATATATATATATATATATATATATATATGTATGTATGTATGTATGTATGTATGTGTATATATATATATATATATATATATATATATATATGTATATATGTATATATATATATATATATATATATATATATATCGAGCAATTATTTGACTGGGGGGGGGGGCAGATTTTGATAAAAAGGTGGGTCTGGGGGCCGGTATATCTATTTTTAGGAACACTATTACAAAATGTCACGATAATGATTGAAAGCTTAAAAAACGTTTTGACAGACCGCCTTAAAAAACGGAATGGAATTTGAAATCTTTTTACTGAATGAGACACCCAGAATGTACATGAAAATAAAGAATGTGGGATTTACAATATTAACTACGAGTGATAAAACACTGAATATTGACAACATATTTGGCAATCAACCGAAACGCAACCAAAACGCAACAGACATAGTGAAAAAAAAAACCCACCTACAATCTGAGATATCTCATAGTGACCATAGTAAGTAATTAGATGACCATATCAACTAATTAGATGACCATAGTAACTAGTATATGATGCAGAATCCAAGCATTGAAAGGCTTGGTATAGTTGAAGACTTAGGGTCATTCAAAATAATGGCAGCTACACTTTCCATCTTAAACATCCAAAACAATTATTTGGGAATGTCCGGCGGGCCAGATTGAAAAGCTCAACGGGCCGCATGCGACTCCCTGGCCTTAATTTGCCCAGGTCTGGTCTAGCTTATGTGCTATTGTGTGCTTAGCTGTTGTGTAGCTGCTAGTTCCTAGTAGCCTACAGCCTAGCGTGTTTACCTTTTGTAAATAACCTGACTAAAATAGAAGAAAAGACCAACCTCGTGTGCTTGTTGGGGGACATGTAAATGTTAACTACCTGTTCAGCTTTGCACAAGTAAACGTGCTGCAGGACTGCTTGCACGTCAGACTTTTTAGATGCAAGCCCAAACGATTTTGCCAATATCGAATCAATATCCGTGTTGGAGATAACATGGAACAGCTTCTAAAACACTGGCAGCATTGCTAGCTGCAGACAGGTTGTCCACGGGACAAACACCCCTTTTTGTTTTACAAGAATACTAATCATGCTGTACACTGACTCCTCTAAAGTTAAACATCCTGAGCAATGCATTTTGTTGTCTGTAAGGGAACAATCTTTCAATGCCAGTGACTTTTTTCCAATGTAAAACACGACAAGAATAAAAATGTTTTTTTTTACTGTGAAGAGTACATTATCGTCACTTGCCAACCTTGAGACCTCCCAATTGAGGAGATAGGGTGTGTGCGGACCTGGGCAAATTAAGGCCCGCATGCGGCCCGTTGAGCTTTTCAATCTGGCCCGCCGGACATTCCTAAATAAATGTTTTAGATTTTTTAAGATGGAAAGTGTAGCTGCCAGAGATGCGCAGTTTGCGGTCTCATCCGCGGAGTCCGCGGATAAACCGCGGGTCGGGCGGGTGAGATGACGAAAAAATTTATTTTAATTAGATTCGGGCGGGTGGCGGTTAAACCATCCGAAAATATTTGATATACATGGTTCTGGGATCGGTATCCTTTGCCATTCAAAGAGACATTTAAGACCCGTGTCACAAAGCGGGGGTGTAAAATATATTCAGGAAGTGTCACGGATACAAAGGATTCTGGGTATTTGTTAGGTTGCGTTTATGTTGTGTTACTGTGAGGATGTTCTCCCGAAATGTGTTTGTCAATCTTGTTTGGTGTGGCTTCACAGCGTGGCGCATATTAGTAAGTGTTAAAGTTGTTCATATCACAACCATCATTGGATGACGACTTTGGTGATGCAGTTGGCGATGATATGCTTGCCTATCCACGCATCTCTAGTAGCTGCCATTATGATGTGTACTCATGTTTTCTAATGACCGTAAGTCTTCAACTATACTAAGTCTTTCAATGGTTGGATTCTGCATGGTATACTAGTTACTATGGTCATCTAGTTAGTTACTTTGGTCTCTATGAGGTATCTCAGATTGTAGGTGGGTGTGGAGGTCTCGCTCCTCTGGGTGCGTTGGACCACCAATCATCGACATCCCAGGCTCTTCAAGGTTTACAAGAGTTTTATTCTTTAATAAATGTGCAAAGCCTTTTGGGTGCTTTTCAGCGGTTGTCTTTTTTTCCTCAAGAGAGCACAGGAATGTTTTTTCTCCAGTGTCGTGTCGTGTCATGTCTCGCTCGCGCTCGTCTTCGTTCCCCACCATCCAACCCTCCTCTCCTTCCTGACTGCTGTCTTTAACAGAGCGACAGGTGAACAAACAAACACACTCAGCTGTGTCATCTACGTACCTGTCGCTAATCTCGTCCTGGCACATCCCACTTTGCTGCAGGTCGCAAAGTGTTTTTTTTTTTACCCTACTCTTTTATATTTCACTATGTTTGTTGCATTTTGGTTGTGTTTCGGTTGATTGTGAAATATGTTGTCAATATTCAGTGTTTTATCCATCATAGTTAATATTGAAAATCCCACATTCTTTATTTTCATGTACATTTCTGGGTGTCTCATTCAGTAAAACAATGTCAAACTCCATTCCGTGTTTTAAGGCGGTCTGTCATAACGTTTTTAGGTTTCAATCATTATTGTGAGGTTTTTTGTATTAGTGTTCCCCCAGACACTTTTTTATCTAAATCTGGCCCCCCAAGTCAGGTAATTGCCCAGCCCTTTATTTATTTTTTTTAATTTTTATTTTTAATTTTTATTTTTCTAGTCCGTCGCTATCAAACACGAATCTTTCATCCTCGCTCAAATTAATGGGGGTTTTCTCGGTCGGAATAGCTGTTTTTGTTGGAGGCTCCCATTAAAATGAATGTGAATATATGAGGAGCCATCAACATGTGACTTCATCATCTGCGACTTCCGGTAGAGGCAGGGCTTTTCTCCAGTTGCGAACATTATCGTGGATGTTCTCTACTAAATCCTTTCAGCAAAAATATGGCAATATCGCGAAATGATCAAGTATGACACATAGAATCGACCTGCTTTCCCCGTTTAAATAAGAAAATCTCATTTCAGTAGGCCTTTAAAGGTAGGATTTGAGTGTTTAATTCGTTAATCAACATCTTTAGCAGCATGGGTCTTCGCATAGGCATTGCGGTTAATCTCCTCTCATTGGAACATTTTCTTTTTTTTCATCCGCTACTTTTAATGTTGTCAAATGTATCGGTGTGACGTCATAATTTGGTCCGAAATGTACCATCATCCCTGATATTAACTGTATACTAGGGGTGTCAAAAAATTTTTATTAAATTTTTGAATCAATTGGATTCCTATTTGTAGTGATTCTTTTTTTTTCTTCTTTTTTTCTTTCTTTTTATTAAATCAACATAAAAATACACAAGATACACTATCCATTAGTGCATCAACCCCCAAAAGAAAACCCCTCCCTCCCCCATTCACACTCATCCACACCCACTCACACAAAAAAGGGTTGTTTCTTTCTGCTACCAAAATTCTGGTTCCCACAACATATATAACACAGTCTGCAAGGGACACAGTCCCTGAAACACACAAGATTGTGTGTGTCGCCGGTCCACTAACATTATAATTAATTACTATTTTTAATATAATTGTTTTATATGATTTTACTTTCTTTTTTATCCAAGAAAATGTTGTTGTTTTTTTTTAAATCTCATTTAATTTTATTTATAAAATAAAAAAAAGAACCTTATCTTCACCAGACCAGTTTGTTAATGAAATTAGACTTGTCTAAAAGGTTTTTAAAACCAGGTCCAGTCCAGATAATGTCCAAGTCGGGCTCAGCAACACACACCCTCATCCATGTACAACAACAAAAATTAGGGAAACAACAGATTGCCTATAAGTTATAAACAAAATTAAATTTTCATAAAAAGCATTTGTGTATAGTCCATATTATGTCCAAGTCAGACTCAACACACACCTTCATTTTGTACATTCAAAAATAGGGAACACAGCAACAGATAGCATATATGTTGCTGTTGTTGCATATCTATAAACATTATTACATTTTCACAATAAGCCTTTAAGGATTTCCCATCTTTTTTCATGTTTTTTGGCATCATTATCGTTGTCAATCATGTATCTTTCTAAAGATAAAAAATACTGAATAAATGTTTTTAAAGAAAGTAATACTAAGTGAATATCTATTTTTGGCCTTAAAAATAAACCTTTTACCAAGTATCCATCCATCCATCCATTTTCTACCGCTTATTCCCTTTCGGGGTCGCGGGGGGCGCTGGCGCCTATCTCAGCTACAATCGGGCGGAAGGCATGGTACACCCTGGACAAGTCGCCACCTCATCGCAGGGCCAACACAGATAGACAGACAACATTCACACTCACATTCACACACTAGGGCCAATTTAGTGTTGCCAATCAACCTATCCCCAGGTGCATGTTTTTTGGAAGTGGGAGGAAGCCGGAGTACCCGGAGGGAACCCACGCATTCACGGGGAGAACATGCAAACTCCACACAGAAAGATCCCGAGCCTTTTACCAAGTACTATAATTAAATTGACTAAGTCATGCATGTCAATGAACTCTCCTAAAAAAACAGAAACTACATCAAGCTAATGTTGTCAAATGTATCGGTGTGACGTCATAATTTGGTCCGAAATGTACCATCATCCCTGATATTAACTGTATACTAGGGATGTCAAAAAAATGTAATTTAATTTTTGAATCAATTGGATTCCCATTTGTATTGATTCTTAATCGATTTAAAAAAATAATAAAAAATTTGATGTTTTTGAAAAATATATATTTTTTAATTTAATATTTTTTTTTAATACATTTGTTCTGTCCAGCCACTCAGGCAAATCATATTGTTGATGTAGATGTCCATATGTGCTGTACAGATTTAATTTAGAGAAGTATTTTAAACAAAACCGGTTTTCTTTTAAGTAATATAGAAATGTATCACAGCTGTGTATCTATTTTACGGAGGAAGGCACTTAATTTTATAAATACCACCCAATGTTATGAAAAAGTATTAATTGCTTCTATTCCACCGGTCACCCAGGGGAGGATCCCCACATCTGCGGTCCCTTCCAAGGTTTCTTGTTGTTCCCATTGGGTTGAGTTTTTTCTTGCCCTCATGTGGGATCTGAGCCAAGGATATTTGTGGCTTGTGCAGCCCTTTGAGACATTTATGATTATGATTTGATTGATTGAATTGAGAATCGTTTTGAATGGAGAATTAATTCCGTATCGAGTCATTGCCCCCAAAAATCGAATCGATTGGTCTGGTGCTTTAAGATTCACAGCCCTAATATATACACTACAAAAAAGAGCCGACAAAATACAAGAAAAAAGGCTATATTTAAAGGCCTACTGAAACCCACTACTACCGACCATGCAGTCAATGATGAAGTATTAATATTGCAACACATGCCAATACTGCCTTTTTAGTTTACTAAATTGCAATTTTAAATTTCCCGCGGAAGTATCATGCTAAAACGTCGCGGTATGATGACGCGTGCGTGTGACGTCACGCATTGTAGAGGACATTTTGTTCCAGCACTATTCCCAGCTATAAGTCGTCTGTTTTCATCGCATAATTCCACAGTATTATGGACCTCTGTGTTGCTGAATCTTTTGCAATTTGTTCAATGGGTATTGGAGACATCAAAGAAGAAAGATGTAGGTGGGAAGCGGTGTATTGCGGCCGCCTTTAGCAACACAACCACAGCCGGTGTTTCATTGTTTACATTCCCGAAAGACGACGGTGAAGCTTTACTATGGAACAGAGAGGTCAAGCGAACACGGTTGGATTGGACCACACTCACAAAGTACAGTGTATTATGCAGCGATCATTTCGAAAGACTCCTCTCTGAGCTGCAACCTTATCGTGGTAGAGGAGTTTGCGTGTCCCAATGATCCTAGGAGCTATGTTGTCCGGGGGCTCTGGTAGGGTCTCCCAAGGCAAACAGGTTCTAGGTGAGGGATCAGACAAAGAGCAGCTCGAAGACCTTTATGAAGAAGAAAAATCATGGACCCAGATTTCCCTCGCCCGGACGCGGGTCACCGAGGCCCCCCTCTGGAGCCAGGCCCGGAGGTGGGGCACGATGGCGAGCGCCTGGTGGCCGGGCCTGTTCCCATGGGGCCCGGCCGGGCACAGCCCGAAGAGGCAACGTGGGTCACCCCTCCAATGGGCTCACCACCCATAGCAGGGGCCATAGAGGTCGGGTGCATCGTGAGCTGGGCGACAGCCGAAGGCAGGGCACTTGGCGGTCCGATCCTCGGCTACAGAAGCTAGCTCTTGGGACGTGGAACGTCACGTCACTGGGGGGGAAAGAGCCTGAGCTAGTGCGCGAAGTTGAGAAATTCCGGCTGGATATAGTCGGACTCACTTCGACGCACAGCAAGGGCTCTGGAACCACTTCTCTCGAGAGGGATTGGACCCTCTTCCACTCTGGCGTTGCCGGCAGTGAGAGGCGACGGGCTGGGGTGGCAATTCTTGTTTCCCCCCGGCTCAAAGCCTGTACGTTGGAGTTCAACCCGGTGGACGAAAGGGTAGCCTCCCTCCGCCTTCGGGTGGGGGGACGGGTCCTGACTGTTGTTTGTGCTTATGCACCAAACAGCAGTTCAGAGTACCCACCCTTTTTGGGAACACTCGAGGGAGTACTGTAAAGTGCTCCCCCGGGTGATTCCCTTGTTCTACTGGGAGACTTCAACGCTCACGTTGGCAACGACAGTGAAACCTGGAGAGGCGTGATTGGGAAGAATGGCCGCCCGGATCTGAACCCGAGTGGTGTTTTGTTATTGGACTTTTGTGCTCGTCACAGTTTGTCCATAACAAACACCATGTTCAAACATAAGGGTGTCCATATGTGCACTTGGCACCAGGACACCCTAGGCCGCAGTTCCATGATCGACTTTGTAGTTGTGTCATCGGGTTTGCGGCCTCATGTTTTGGACACTCGGGTGAAGAGAGGGGCGGAGCTTTCTACCGATCACCACCTGGTGGTGAGTTGGCTGCGATGGTGGGGGAGGATGCCGGACAGACCTGGGAGGCCCAAACGCATTGTGAGGGTCTGCTGGGAACGTCTGGCAGAGTCTCCTGTCAGACAAAGTTTCAATTCCCACCTCCGGAAGAACTTTGAACATGTCACGAGGGAGGTGCTGGACATTGAGTCTGAGTGGACCATGTTCCACACCTCTATTGTCGAGGCGGCAGATCGGAGCTGTGGCCGCAAGGTAGTTGGTGCCTGTCGGGGCGGCAATCCTAAAACCCCTTGGTGGACACCAGCGGTGAGGGATGCCGTCAAGCTGAAGAAGGAGTCCTATCGGGTCCTTTTGGCTCATAGGACTCCGGAGGCAGTGGACAGGTACCGACAGGCCAAGCGGTGTGCAGCTTCATCGGTCGCGGACGCAAAAACTCGAACATGGGAAGAGTTCGGGGAAGCCATGGAAAACGACTTCCGGACGGCTTCGAAGCGATTCTGGACCACCGTCCGCCGCTTCAGGAAGGGGAAGCAGTGCACTATCAACACCGTGTATGGTGCAGATGGTGTTCTGCTGACCTCGACTGCAGGTATTTTAGATAGGTGGAAGGAATACTTCGAAGACCTCCTCAATCCCACCAACACGTCTTCCTATGAGGAAGCAGTGCCCGGGGAATCTGTCGTGGACTCTCCTATTTCTGGGGCTGAGGTCGCTGAGGTAGTTAAAAAGCTCCTCGGTGGCAAGGCCCCAGGGGTGGACGAGATCCGCCCGGAGTTTCTTAAGGCTCTGGATGCTGTGGGGCTGTCTTGGTTGACAAGACTTTGCAGCATCGCGTGGACATCGGGGGCGGTACCTCTGGATTGGCAGACCGGGGTGGTGGTTCCTCTCTTTAAGAAGGGGGACCGGAGGGTGTGTTCCAACTATCGTGGGATCACACTCCTCAGCCTTCCCGGTAAGGAAAAGGGTGGAGTGCCATCTCCGGGTTGGGGAGGAGACCCTGCCCCAAGTGGAGGAGTTCAAGTACCTAGGAGTCTTGTTCACGAGTGAGGGAAGAGTGGATCGTGAGATCGACAGGCGGATCGGTGCGGCGTCTTCAGTAATGCGGACGTTGTACCGATCCGTTGTGGTGAAGAAGGAGCTGAGCCGGAAGGCAAAGCTCTCAATTTACCGGTCGATCTACGTTCCCATCCTCACCTATGGTCATGAGCTTTGGGTCATGAACCAAAAGGATAAGATTACGGGTACAAGCGGCCGAAATGAGTTTCCTCCGCCGTGTGGCGGGGCTCTCCCTTAGAGATAGGGTGAGAAGCTCTGTCATCCGGGGGGAACTCAAAGTAAAGCCGCTGCTCCTTCACATCGAGAGGAGCCAGATGAGGTGGTTCGGGCACCTGGTCAGGATGCCACCCGAACGCCTCCCTAGGGAGGTGTTTAGGGCACGTCCAACCGGTAGGAGGCCACGGGAAAGACCCAGGACACGTTGGGAAGACTATGTCTCCCGGCTGGCCTGGGAACGCCTCGGGATCCCCCGGGAAGAGCTAGACGAAGTGGCTGGGGAGAGGGAAGTCTGGGTTTCCCTGCTTAGGCTGTTGCCCCCGCGACCCGACCTCGGATTAGCGGAAGATGATAGAGTTAATTTTACTAAATAATACATCCGGAATAAAATGTTTATACCTAGATATTAGTAGGACTTTTAAGATAGAAATAAGTATTTTATTTTATTAAATTCGCAATTCTGAGATTAAGCATCCTCGGGATGTTGCCGAATCTGTTGAGAAGATTTATGTGGGGGAAACAAAAACCTCTTTTTTCAGTAGTTCTTGTCTTGATTTTAACATTTTAAAACTAGAATAGACAAAACCTAATGATTCATGCTGAAATTAAGGTTATGATGTAAAATCAATTACTAAATAAAATGTAAATAGTTCTTAAAACTAGGGAACATTTTTGAAGTAAAATTCAAAATTTTGCCAATTGGCAAATAATTTGCAATGTATCATTGTCCACCGCATATAGCATTAGGTAAACATATTAGACCCGTTTTTTGACTTATTTACCTGAAATAATGTTTACTAAAAAAACGTTTTTTTTGGTCTCAGGAGCATTTAGGATGGTTTTTCCCTTGACAAGATACGACCCAGCAGACACAAGATAATAGAACAATGTTGAGAACTTATTGAATTAGGTTGTGATGTTGAACAACTCCAACATACGTTGGAACAACGTGCTTTTTGACATTGTTTAATCAATGTTGGGTTCTGACATTGATTTGACCATTGAATTTTGGTCATTTTCCAACCTATATTCTACAACACAAATACAACGTCGAAACAACATGCTTTTTGATTGTTTATTTAACGTCTGGTTGCGACGTTGATTTGACCTTTGAATTTTGGTCATTTCCCACCCAATATTCTGCAACACAAATACAATGTTGAAACAACACGCTTTTTGACAATGTTTAGTCAATGTTGGGTTCTGATATTGATATGACCATCGAATTTTGGTCATTTCCCAACCTATATTCTACAACACAAATTACAACGTTAAAACAACATGCTTTTTGATTGTTTTTTTAACGTCTGGTTGCGACGTTGATTTGACCTTTGAATTTTGGTCATTTCCTACCCTATATTCTACAACATAAATACAACGTTGAAACAACATGCTTTTTGACAACGTTTATTCAATGTTGGGTTCTGACATTGATTTGACCATTGAATTTTGGTCATTTTCCAACCTATATTCTACAACACAAATACAACGTTAAAACAACATGCTCTTTGATTGTTTGTTTAATGTTAGGTTGCGACGTTGATTTGATTTTTGAATTTTGGTCATTTTCCAACCAATATTCTCCAACACAAATACAATGTTGAAACAACATGCTTTTTGACAACGTTTATTCAATGTCAGGTTGCGAAGTTGAATTGACCATTGAATTTTTGTACTTTCCCAACAAACATTATACTTTACAAATACAACATTGAAATAACATGCTTTTTGACAACATTTATTCAATGTCAGGTTGCGACGTTGATTTGAATTTTGAATTTTGGTAATTTCCCAACCAATATTCTACAACACAAATACAACGTTGAAACAACATGCTTTTTGACAACGTTTATTCAATGTCTGGTTGTGACGTTGATTTGACAATTGAAATTTGGTCTTTTCCCAACCAACATTATACTTTACAAATACAACGTTGAAACAACATGCTTTTTGACCTTTATTCAATGTCAGGTTGCGACGTTGATTTGACCATTGAAATGTGGTCATTTCCCAACCAATATTCTCCAACACAAATACAACGTTGAAATAAACATGCTTTTTGATTACCTTTATTCAATGTCAGCTTGCGAAGTTGAATTGACCATTGAATTATTGTACTTTCCCAACCAACATTATACTTCACAAATACAACATTGAAATAACATGCTTTTTGACAACATTTATTCAATGTCAGGTTGCGACGTTGATTTGAATTTTGAATTTTGGTAATTTCCCAACCAATATTCTACAACACAAATACAACGTCGAAACAACATGCTTTTTGACAACGTTTATTCAATGTCTGGTTGTGACGTTGATTTGACAATTGAAATTTGGTCTTTTCCCAACCAACATTATACTTTACAAATACAACGTTGAAAGAGCATGCTTTTTGACAACGTTTATTAAATGTCTGGTTGTGACGTTGATTTGACCATTGAAATGTGGTCATTTCCCAACCAATATTCCACAACACAAATACAACGTTGAAACAACATGCTTTTTGATTACGTTTATTCAATGTCAGGTTGCTAATTTGAATTGACCATTGAATTTTTGTACTTTCCCAACCACCATTATACAAACCCTGTTTCCGTATGAGTTGGGAACTTGTGTTAGATGTAAATATAAACAGAATACAATGGTTTGCAAATAATTTTCAACCCATATTCAGTTTAATATGCTACAAAGACAACTTATTTGATGTTCAAACTGATAAACTTTTTTTTTTTGCAAATAATCATTAACTTTTGAGTTTGATGCCAGCAACACGTGACAAAGAAGTTGAGAAAGGTAGCAATAAATACTGATAAAGTTGAGAAATGCTCATCAAACACTTATTTGGAACATCCCACAGGTGTGCAGGCTAACTGGGAACAGTTGGGTGCCATGATTGGGTAGAAAAGCAGCTTCCATGAAAGGCTAAGTAATTCACAAGCAAGAATGGGGTGAGGGTCACCAATTTGTTAGCAAAGTGTCGAACAGTTTTGGAACAACAATTCTCAATGAGCTATTGCAAGGAATTTAGGGATTTACCATCTACGGTCCGTAAAATCATCAAAAGGTTCAGAGAATCTGGAGAAATCACTGCACGTAAGTGATGATATTACGGACCTTTGATCCCTTTGGCGGTACTGCACCAAAAGCTGACATCAGTGTGTTAAGGATATCACCACACGGGCTCAGGAACACTTCATAAAACCACTGTCAGTAACTACAGTTGGTTGCTACATCTGTAATTGCAAGTTAAAACTCTGCTATGCAAAGCAAAACCCATTTATCAACAACACCAACGAACGCCACTGGCTTCGCTGGGCCCGAGCTCATCTAAGATGGACTGATGCAAAGTGGAAAAGTGTTCTGTGGTCTGACGAGTCCACATTTATAATTATATTTGGAAACTGTGGACATGGTGTCCTCCGGAACAAAGAGGAAAATAACCATCCGGATTGTTATAGGCGCAAAGTTCGAAAGCCAGCATCTGTGATAGTATGGGGGTGTATTAGTGCCCAAGGCATGGGTAACTTACACATCTGTGAAGGCGCCACTAATGCTGAATGGTCCATACAGGTTTTGGAGCAACATATGTTGTCATCCAAGCAATGTTATCATGGACGCCCCTGCTTATTTCAGAAAAACAATGCCAAGCCATGTGTTACAACAGCTTGGTTTCGTAGTAAAAGAGTGTGGGTACTTTCCTGACCCGCCTGCAGTCCAGACATGTCTCCCATCGAAAAATGTGTGGCGCTTTATGAAGCGTAAAATACGACAAGACCCCGGCCTGTCGAACAACTTAAGCTGTACATCAATTAAGAATGGTAACGAATTCCACTTTCAAAGCTTCAACAATTGGTTTCCTCAGTTCCCAAACGTTTATTGAGTGTTGTTAAAAGAAAAGGTGATGTAACACAGTGGTGAACATGCCCTTTCCCAACTACTTTGGCACGTGTTGCAGCCATGAAATTCTAAGTTAATTATTCTTTGGAAAATAAAATAAAGTTTATGAGTTTGAACATCAAATATCTTGTCCTTGTAGTGCATTCAACTGAATATGGGTTGAAAATGATTTGCAAATCATTGTATTCTGTTTATATTTGCATTTAAGACAATTTCCCAACTCATATGGAAATGGGGTTTGTATTTCACAAATACAACGTTGAAACAACATGTTTCTTGACTACGTTTATTCAATGTCTGGTTGCAACGTTCATTTGACCATTGAAATGTGGTCATTTCCCAACTAGCAGCGTGGATACAATGTTGGACATCACCGAAGGTCTCACTTTACAACATGGGTGTCAAACTCTGGCCCGCGGGCCAAATTTGGCCTGCTGTGTAATTTAATTTGGCCCTTGAGGCAATATCAAATTAACATTACAGCTGGCCCGCCGTTATTACACAGCAGTGGTGCCGCTGTAACACCGCAATTTCTCACACTTGCCAATCCTCCCGAAGTTCAGTGCCCCTCCCGAAAATCTCCCGGAGCAAGCATTCTCCCGATTTCCACCCGGACAAAAGTATTGAGGGCGTGTCTTACAGGCACTGCCTTTAGCATTCTCTACACGTCACGTCCGCATTTCCTCCATACAAACAGCGTGCAGGCCCACTCGCATAATATATGCGGCTATTACACACACACATAAGTGAATGCAAGGCATGCTTGGTCAACAGCCATACAGGTCACACTGAGGGTGGCCGTATAAACAACGTTAACACTGTTACAAATATGCGCCACACTGTGAACCCACACCAAACAAGAATGACAAACACATTTCGGGAGAACATCTGCACTGTAACATAACATAAACACAACAGAACAAATACCCAGAACCCCTTGCAGCAATAACTCTTTCGGGACGCTACAATATATTTTGATATTTACCTCAGAAGGCTGCAAATAGAAAAGATGCATTAAATTTGTATTTAAATCTTATTTGATATGCCATTGATATTTTTTAATTATTATTATTATTATTATTTGAAACTCGATTTTGCATGTCACTATAAAGTTATATAAGCCTTGCTTGTTCAATGCAAAACTTGTTTGGGTCCCTATTAAAAGGTTAATTTGTTCAACCTAGGCCCGCGGCTTTGTTCAGTTTTAGATTTTGGCTCACTCTGTATTTGAGTTTGACACCCCTGCTTTACAAATAAGACTTTTTTGCAACGTTGCTTCAAAGTCAGTTTTAAAAGACATGTACGTATAATCAACGTTGTATCAATGTCTTGTGCCTGCTGGGAATAACATACTGCATGTTTTTGTGTCATCTTTGATACATTGTGTACATTCAAATACAGTTGAGAGCAGTACACCTGTTCCAAGCCCGAAAATAAACCCTATTTTAGATTCTTGGCAAAGCAGTACATGGCCAAGTGTGTGTGAGAATCTTTGCAGTGCGTCAGCATGTTTGCACGAATAGAGTTTTTTTTTTATTACCTGTGCCAACCTGTCACTTTGTGGAAACGTGTCAACGTCCTATACAGAGTTGCCGCACTCTTCCTGTTGATGGCACCTCTTTGCCGGAAAGGGACAGGGACGAGTCACGTTGACAGGCCATTGTTAGCCCAGTGCATGCCTGCCTTCACCTGGAGCAAAGGCGGTGAAGGATGTTTTCATCACCCGTGGTCGTTAGCGGCGCCTCTGCAATCAGCCGCCATTACGGCAACGATGGCGGCGGCCACTCAAGAGTGACGTTTAGGAAATTGAGGGAGAGCAGGTGTGACCGGTTCATAAGTTCAGTTGTGACGGCCGACGTTATTATTCTGACAGAACTCACTGAGCTAACTGAGAGACTAAAAAGTCCACTTTAGGTTCATTTGAAGGCGTCATATTATGTTTTTTTTCCCCCCGTTACCTGGGAATCAATCAGTTTTCAGTTTGTGTTATTAAGTAATTATTGTTTTTAATATTAAAATATAATTTATTATCAGAACTTTTAAAAAATGAGCTGATTAAGAAAACTTCTGTCGAGTTGTTATGTCTTGTTTCATTATCACATTTTTGCACTGAACAATTGCAACATTACATAGAGAGAGTTTGACTGAGTCTGCTCTCAGTGCTGTTGGAGTGGTGGACAGTTGTTGGTGTTAGGGATTTAACAACATGACAATTTTTTAGAATGACATTTTGTGTCTTTTTACGCATTGAAATCAGAAAGGAGGCGGAATTCCGGAAGTCCATGCGTCCCCAGGTGTCAGGTTCAAACATTGATGACATCTATTATACAGACAAGAAGAAAGGAACCATGCAGAGACAGAGTTCAATTTAGCACATGAGGAGAACGCATGGTGCTGCACACTTAGTCACAATCTCGCCCTATGCCAGGGGTCTGCAACATGCGGCTCTTTAGCGCCTCCTTACAGGCTCCCTGGAGCTTTTCAAAAATGGATGAAAATAAAAAAAGATGGGGAAAAAATATATTTTTGTTTTAATAAAGTTTCTCGAGGAGGACAATCCCACTATTTATATTAAACATGCTTTTCTGATGAGAGTATTTGGCGAGTGCCGTTTTGTCCTACTAATTTTGGCAGTCCTTGAACTCACATGTTTACATGTACAACTTCCTTGCTTTACCCCACTCTTTGTTTGTCTCATTTTGTCCACCAAACTATTTATGCTGTGTGTGATTGCACAAATGTGAGCTTTGTTGATGTTATTGACTTGTGTGGCGTGCTAATCAGGCATATGTGGTCAGTGCATGACTCCCAAGCTAATCAATGCTAACATGCTATTTAGGATAGCTTTATGTACATATTGCGTCATAATGCCTCACTTGTATGTATATTTGAGATCATTTAATTTCCTATGTCCTCTGTCTATTTAATTTATATCTGCATTTCTAATGACATATTTATATGTAATATTGCCTGCATTTCAGCTTGCATAAATGGTTATAAATCCATTCGAAGAAGACAGCCTGCCATTTTCTTTAACTTGGACCATTGGCCATTCTAAGCAAGTGATATCTAAACGTTATCTCACCCTCTGAAAAGCCTTGTTTTTACTAATGTTTTCCGATGTTGTAAAAATGGGTAGCATAAGTATTGTATTTCAACATTTCTATCAACGAAGATTTGTCTCAGCCTGCGACACAGTCATTTTGATAGTAGGCCAATATAGACACTTACGTCATGTGTTGCCTTCATTATAACACTTAAATATGGCTTTTCATTTTTTGCGGCTCCAGATAGATTTTTTTTTTTTTTTTTTGGTTCAATATGGCTCTTTCAACATTTTGGATTGCTGACCCCTGCCTTACGCTCTAAGGTTCAGCTCCCGCGTCACTCTATTTATTCAGGAGTTCCACAGTCAACATCACTGAGGCTGCCTCTAAAAGGAGTGGTCACATATATTATGCAAAGCAGGTCCAGGACTTACAATACGTGACGGAATGTGCTGGGGACCTGGTGATTTCGCCTTGTCTCTGCTTCGTCTGCGTGCTGTCGTCTTAACTGCGTTGAGGTCCTTGAAGTCCTTGGCTGTTAGCGGGCTAAAACAAAGATAACATCTGCGGCTGAAACCACGCCTTAGAGAAGAAGTGTTTGTCCTTGCACAGATAGAAAAAGTGCAGCTTAAGCACAATAGCTAATAACCATAGCAACAGACTTTAAGCACACAAAAGTTGTGTGATAATATATATACATGATTATTCTAACACCAGGACCATTTTTTTTTATCGATTATCGCTTTGCGCCTGTGTTTTGTTATTGGTCGACTTCAAAGTAATGCAATTCCTGGTACAATTTCTTAACTTTGATTTGCCGAAAGTTTATTTAATCACAAATACTGCATTAGGACTCCCGCGTGTTATTGTTTTCGTCATGGCGAGCAATAAACCGGAGAAGCGAAGCCCCTTTTCAGCAAATGGCTAACTTATGACGTTGGAAAGATGTTTTGCAGGCCATGTAAACAGGCTAAGAACAAGACCACCTTTATGACCGGGTGCATTGATTTTTAAAGATTCAGCCTCACCAGGCACCAAGACACACCCTCCAATTTGGGTCCCTACAGTTCTGCTCTTTTGGTCTGAATGACGAGGCCGTCGATTTGTTACAACTCTTTATAAACCCCGTTTCCATATGAGTTGGGAAATTGTGTTAGATGTAAATATAAACGGAATAAAATGATTTGCAAATCATTTTCAACCCATATTCAGTTGAATATGCTACAAAGACAACATATTTGATGTTCAAACTGATAAACTTTTTTTTTTTTTTGCAAATAATCATTAACTTTAGAATTTCATGCTAGCAACACATGACAAAGAAGTTGGGAAAAGTGGCAACAATACTGATAAAGTTCGGAATGCTCATCAAACACTTATTTGGAATATCCCACAGGTGTGCAGGCTAATTGGGAACAGGTGGGTGCCATGATTGGGTTTAAAAACAGCTTCCCAAAAAATTATCTGTCTTTCACAAGAAAGGATGGGGCGAGGTACACCCCTTTGTCCACAACTGCGTGAGCAAATAGTCAAACAGTTTAACAACAACAATTCTCAAAGTGCAATTGCAAGAAATTTAGGGATTTCAATATCTACGGTCCATAATGTCATCAAAAGTTTCAGAGAATCTGGAGAAATCCCTCCACGTAAGCGGCATGGCCGGAAACCAACATTGGAATGACCGTGACCTTCAATCCCTCAAACGGCACTGTATCAAAAACCTACATCAATCTCTAAAGGATATCACCACACGGGCTCATGAACACTTCAGAAAACCACTGTCACTAAATACAGTTTGTCGCTACATCTGTAAGTCCAAGTTAATGCTCTACCATGCAAAGCAAAAGCCATTTATCAACAACATCCAGAAATGCCGCCGGCTTCTCATCTAAGATTGACTGATGGAAAAGTGGAACAGTGTTCTGTGTTTTGACGAGTCCACATTTCAAATTGTTTTTGGAAATATTCGACATCGTGTCATCCGGACCAAAGGGGAAGCGAACCATTCAGACTGTTATCGACGCAAAGTTCAAAAGCTAGCATCTGTGATGGTATGGGGGTGCATTAGTGCCCAAGGCATGGGTAACTTATAAATCTGTGAAGGCACCATTAATGCACCATCCAAGCGCCGTCTTTTTCATAAATGCCCCTGCTTATTTCTTGCAAGACAATGCCAAGCCACATTCAGCACGTGTTACAACAGTGTGGCTTCGTAAAAAAAAGAGTGCGGGTACTTTCCTGGGCCGTCTCCAGTCAGACATGTCTCCCATCGAAAATGTGTGGCGCATTATGAAGCGTAAAATACGACAGCGGAGACCCCGGACTGTTGAACGACTGAAGCTCTACATAAAACAAGAATGGGAAAGAATTCCACTTTCAGAGCTTCAACAATTAGTTTCCTCAGTTCCCAAACGTTTATTGAGTGTTGTTAAAAGAAAAGGTGATGTAACACAGTGGTGAACATGCCCTTTCCCAACTACTTTGGCACGTGTTGCAGCCATGAAATTCTGAGTTAATTATTATTTGCAAAAAAAAAAATTAAGTTATTGAGTTTGAACATCAAATATCTTGTCTTAGTAGTGCATTAAATTGAATATTGGTTGACAAGGATTTGCAAATCATTGTATTCCGTTTATATTTACATCTAACACAACTTCCCAACTCATATGGAAACGAGGTTTGTAATTTCTGTGAAGATTTCGACAGCGTATAACAGAGTTTGTTTACCTCTATCAATCTTTTGTCAGCTTTGAAACAAAAGCTGTCATCTCAAGGTACTGTACATGTTCACAACATTTGTCTTCAATCCGGCAGGCCTCGAATAATTTCATGCCCAAGGTTGCAAAGACGGGAACGCGTCACCAACTACATCACCGTTGGGAATATATATTTCAGTTTTGGCGAGCGCACTCCGACGTGACTCTCCCTGACCCTCGTTAGCATAGCACCTGAGGCTATATAAAAGCGTGCTAGGTAATTAGCTCACATTCCTTTGCAACAAATGTAGGTCATGCATACGGATTAGCACAATTTGCTTGGGATGTCTTAGCTTGCGGTGTGCCACTGGCTTCTATTCAAATGCTTTACTCCCGTGTTTGGATTGTCATTCATTCGCTGGAATAAAACTGGAGACTAATGTACTGTGTTGTCGGGGAGTGCACCATTTTGACAGTCTACTATTGAACATTTGCATAAAAGTTTTTCTAGCTGAATCTCTTAAGTCAAATGTCCCTAAGGTTGAATAATCAGGATTTGGACCGACTGGTAGTGGAGAAATAGTTAAATTGCTGAAAACTTCGGAGAAGCGACATATTGAGTCTATACACGCAGCCATAGATCATGTTTTTCAGGACGTCAAAGGTTAAGAAATGACTGCACATTTCAGTGATGTTGTTAGGTACTGTGTCCATAATTCGTTCCCAGGGACACGCCTCATTTTTCCAACAAAAACAATATTGTGTTTAAAGGGGAACATTATCAGCAGATAACATCAACATCAATATATACCTTGATGTTGCAGAAAAAAAGACAATATGTTTTTTTAACCGATTTCCGAACTCTAAAAGGGTGAATTTGGCGATTTAAACGCCTTTCAATTGTTCGCCTGTCGGAGCAATGACCTTTCACCCGTGACGTCACATCGTGAAGCGACCCGCCATTTTCTCAAACACATTACACACACCAAGTCAAATCAGCTCTGTTATTTTCCGTTTTTTCGACTGTTTTCCCGTACCTCATCATGCCTCGTTGGTGTGTTGTCGGAGGGTGTAACAACACTAACAGAGACGGATTCAAGTTGCACAGGTGGTCAAAAGATGCGAAAGTCCCTCGTTTGTTCTACACACTGTACCGACGACAGCTATGCTACGACAAAGATGGCAAGAATGTGTGGATATCCTTCGACACTCAAAGCAGGTGCATTTCCAAAGATAAAGTCAACGAAATCACAAAGGCAAGTTTTGTTGATGTTATTGACTTATGTGCTAATCAGACATATTTGGTCATGGCATGACTGCAAGCCAATCGATGCTAACATGCTATTCAGGCTAGCTGTATGTACATTTTTAGCTATATTTGCATCCAGCCTTTTCCTCCACCCACATTTAATGCCAAACGAACACATACCAATCGTTGGTTAGAAGGCGATCGCCGAATTTGTCCACGCTTCCTCCCGCGCCGCTGTCTGTCGTGATATGGCTCAAAAGCTTCTGTTTCTTCTTTAATTTCGTTTTCGGTACCTGCCTCCACACTCCAACTATCCGTTTCAATACATGCGTAATCTGTTGAATCGCTTACGGCGCTGAAATCCGAGTCTGAATCCGAGCTAATATCACTATACCAGCGGTCACCAACGAGGAGCCTGCGGGGCCCAGATAACCCGTAAGGAACAGATGAGTAGCCCGCTGGCCTGTTCTAAAAATAGCTCAAATAGCAGCACTTACCAGTGAGCTGCTAATAGAGCTTTACAACAGATGGAAGCATGGAGTGCTCTTGGTACACAGCTGCATTGACTCTGGACTTGATGAAACACAGTGGACCAAAACCAGCAGCTGACATGGCTCCCCAAACCATTGCTGACTGTGGGAACACACTGGATTTCAAGCAACTTGGATTTTGCCCCTCTCCAGCCTTCCTCCAGACTATAGCGCTTTGACTTCCAAATGAAATACAAAATTTGCTTTCGTCTGAAAACAGGACTCTGGATCACTCTGCAACTGTCCGTCAGTCAGACGCTTCTTGCGTTGTCTTGAGTTCAGGAGTGGCTTGGTAATGGGAATACGGCTATTGAAGCTGTATCTGTTGAAAAGCTCTATGGAGATGATGATTTCATTTTCCAGCATGATCTGGCACCTGTCCACAGTGCCAAAACCACCAGTAACTGGTGTACTGACCATGTCATTACTGTCCGCGATTGGCCTGCCAACTCCCCTGACATGAACCCTATAGATAATTTGTGGGGTATTGTGAAGAAGAAGCTGAAAGACACCAGACCCAATAATGCAAATGAGCTAAAGCCCGCTATTGAAGCATCCTGGGCATCCATAACACCTCAGCAATGCCACAGGCCGATTGCCTCCATGCCACGCTGTATTGATGCAGTAATCCATGCGAAAGGATTCCTAACCAAGTACTTAGTGCATTAATTGACATTTTCAAATGTTTTATTTTGTTTTGCTGTTATAAATCTTTTCTTTTTTTTACCTGGTCTGAGGAAATATTATATTTTTTTGAGATAGAATTTTTGAATTTTCTTAAGCTGTATGCCATAATCAGCAATTTTAAAATAATAAAAGGCTTGCAATTTTTCAGTTGATGTGTAGTGCATACAGAATGTATGACACTTCCATGTTTTTAGTTTCATTACAAAAAATAAAGGACTTTAACACAATATTCTAATTTTCTGAGACAGTCCTGTATATATATAATCCGTTCATGAATGAGTATATCCGTTCGGAACTTGCAAGCGTACTTCTTCTTCTTACTCGTCGTCGCCATGTCTCTTCTTCATTCTTCTGCTTCGTCTCTGTTATGTTTTTGGACATTACTTACTTGCCGTAGTTTTAAAGCAATGCATGATGGGAATCCGGACGTTGTGTGTCAGTGTATTAACGTGCCGGCTGGAATAAACGCACGCTGAGAAATAGCTCCGTGCCTGCCTACTTTTTGGGATGGTTTCCTGCTGGCTCCGCTGTGAACGGGACTCTCGCTGCTGTGTTGGATCCGCTTTGGACTGGACTCTCGCGGCTGTAATGGATCCATTATGGATTTAACTTTCACAGTATCATGTTAGACCTGCTCGACATCCATTGCTTTCGTCCTAACCCTAACCCTAACCCTCTCCAAGGTTGTCATAGTCATCATTGTCACCGACGTCCCACTGGATCATCATTGTCACCAACGTCCCACTGGGTGTGAGTTTTCCTTGCCTTTATGTGGGCCTACCGAGGATGTCGTAGTGGTTTGTGTTGTGGTTTGTGCAGCCCTTTGAGACACTAGTGATTTAGGGCTATATAAGTAAACATTGATTGATACTTTTTGGGTTATAGATAAAGCTATGGGTAACGGAGACATATAAAATAGTCCCCTTTTCAGGTGAGAGAGGCACCTGAAAAGACACGCCCCCAATATTGTTGTCCGGTTGGAAATCGGGAGAAATTCGGGATATTTCCGGGAGGGGCACTGAAATCCGGGAATCTCCTGGGAAAATCGTGAGAGTTGGCAAGTTGAACTCCGCATGCAAGTGACGCGTTTATACTGGAGTCTGATAAAGACCACATTTTACTTGCAGTGTCAACAGAAAAACAGATTTCTTCCACTTCGCCCTGCAGTGTAAACATCGTCTTTGGTTCCTCTTCGAGCACACTTTTTAGAACTATCCCGTTCTTCCTATCCAAGTCATCCTGGTTTGAGCGAGTAAGACCTGAACTCAACTTGCAGCGTCCATTGGAAGTGAAATGATGCCGTATTTACCTCAATGGGAAAAAATAGTTAGCGCTGACATTTTAGACGTCTCTGTTTCCACCTCGCTGCAGCCCTAATGGTTTTTCTGCCGGAGCATCCTGACAGTGCACTTAATTTTTTGGAAAATATTTCCATTGCCACGCTTCACGTCTAAGCCAGATTGATCTGTTTGGTGGCCTAAGAGATGCCTCTCCGCCCCGCATCTCTTACCCCACCCCCGACTACCGCATTTGCTAAATGGGCGATCCATCCAGGCATGCGAGAGCTGCCAAAGAGACGTTAGAGTTTTGTTCTATCTAAATGGCGCAGCTTAGGCTAAACCTGGCTATTACTGATATAGCTGGGGAGGGGGGGTGTTTAGAGATTACACTTCATCCAAAAAACTTTATTTAGAGTGAGATAAGAGGATTTCCAGCGTCGCCTTATTTCCACCATATTCTGATAGCTGAGGACATATTTTTGATCGGCCACGATGTCATGGAGCCACACTGTGCACTTTGGGGATGAGTTGGCGGATCAGCGATGGATTTAAATGACATTTGGATGTCACCTGTCACAGCTTTAGAATAATTTTGTAATCATTTTCTGTCACGCCCCTCGGTAGAAGAAAATATTTTGCACCCCCCGATTCCCCGCCACGACCATAAATAGTAAAATTTGTCTATAAAATTGGTATAAATGCACCTACGCATGACCTTGTATCCTTATTAACATTAAAAGACATAAAGAGTAAACATCAAGTATTTTTTTTTTCATTTTAGAACAGGGGTATTAAAATAAGTTTAAGTGTAACAGGAGCTGCAATTGTTTTAATGAAAGAAACTGCTGTTCTAAATGTGTCCACTGGATGTCGTAATAGCAGTTGGAGTGTAACCCACGTCACTTATGACACTGTTTAAAGATGACATGTCAGCTGACTTTGAGCGCCCTCTGGATTGGCTGCAGCTGCGCCAATCAGTGTCGACCGTGGCTGGCAACAGACTAATACTGTAGCAACGCACAGTACCTTTTTGTATTGTAAATGATCCACTCTCCAGAGTGTCATGTCTTTGTGATCATGTTTTGTTTAGTTGTGTTGGATTAGTTCCTGTTTTTTCCCTCCATTGTTTTGTTTCCATGCCTACCAATCAGTCCACATGTCCTCCCGACTCACACACCTGATTCATTTGAACTCACACACCTGTTTTCAAGCACCACAGCAATATTTAAGCCTGTAGTTGCCAGGCAGTCAGCCTGGTGACATCATCCACTACACCAGTGGTTCTCAAATTGGGGTAAGTGTACCCCTGGGGGTACTTGAAGGTATGCCAAGGGGTACGTGAGATTATTTAAACGTATTCTAAATATAGCAACAATTCAAAAATCCTTTATAAATATATTTATTGAATAATACTTCAACAAAATATGAATGTAAGTTCATAAACTGTGAAAAGAAATGCAACAATGCAATATTCAGTGTTAATAGCTATATTTTTTGTGGACATGTTCCATAAATATTGATGTTTAAGATTTTTTTTTTTCTGAAGAAATGTTTAGAATTAAGTTCATGAATCCAGATGAAACTCAATTACAATCTTCAAAGACGGTACTTTAAGTTGATGATTACTTCTATGTGTAGAAATCTTTATTTATAATTGAATCCCTTCTTTATTTTTCAACAAGTTTGTATTTATTTTTATATCTTTTTTTCCAAATAGTTCAAGGAAGACCACTACAAATGAGCAATATTTTGCACTGTTATACAATTTAATAAATCAGAAACTGATGACATTTTACTTCTTTATCTCCCTTTTTCAACCAAAAATGCTTTGCTCTTATTAGGAGGTACTTGAATTAAAAAAAATGTTCTCAGGGGGTACATCACTGAAAAAAGTTTGAGAACCACTGCTCTACACACCCTTGCTCCATGCTGATGATCCATGCTCTTTTCTCGTTCCCTGTTTTGTTATTCATGCCATAGTTTGCAAGTTTTGTTTGTCCATAGTTTATTTTGTAGTAATAGTTTTGTTTCAGAGCCAAGTTTTTTTTTTATGTACCTCCTCTGTGAGCGCCTTTCGTTTGTTCTTTTTTTGAGTTAAGATTCAAATTTGTCGTTTACTTTACGCCATGCCACGTCCAGTCGATTTGCACCACAGGAAAACAAACCAAACCATAGTCCATGACATGACACAGAGAAAAATTACGAAACAGTAAAATGCAAAGTCAACATGACCATTACCTTTGAGTTAGAGTTCCGTGCAGCGCTCGCAGTTTGTTGACGGCACGATGTGCACCCTGAACTCCATTGTAAAATGTGTGTTTCTACATTTGTTGTTTGTTCTATTATATTTTATGAGTATATCTACCATGATTAAGTTTGTAGTTATGTTACCTTTACTTCTGCTACTATAGTATCATTTTGATCATTTTTTTGATCATATTTTAATTGTAATATTTGATGGTAATAAAATAGATGGATAGATAGATAGATAGATAGATAGATAGATAGATAGATAGTACTTTATTGATTCCTTCAGGAGAGTTCCTTCAGGAAAATTGTGGCAGTTGTGGATGTCACCAATGTTGTGGTGTGAGGAAACACTTGGTTGCTTTTCCAAACACGTCTTTAATGAACCGCCAACATGATACTGTTGAACAGGAAGTGCTTAAAGTTCAAAGGCTTTGTAAAAACACTGAGACAAGTTCAAACTTTTTCCACCGAAGGCCACAAACATACAATCTAATGAAGTGGGGACTAGAGATGTCAGATAATGACTTTTTTGCCGATATCTGATATTCCGATATTATCTCAGCTACAATTGGGCGGAAGGCGGGTACACCCTGGACAAGTCGCCCCTCATCATAGGGCCAACACAGATAGACAGACAACATTCACACTCACATTCACACACATGCAAACCCCGTTTTCATATGAATTGGGAAATTGTGTTAGTTGTAAATATAAACGGAATACAATGATTTGCAAATCCTTTTCAACTCATATTCAGTTGAATGCACTACAAAGACAAGAAATTTGATATTCAAACTCATAAACTTTCTTTTTTTTGCAAATAATAATTAACTTAGAATTTCATGGCTGCAATGCGTGCCAAAGTAGTTGGGAAAGGGCATGTTCACCACTGTGTTACATAACGTTTTCTTTTAACAACACTCGATAAACGTTTGGGAACTGAGGAAACTAATTGTTGAAGATTTGAAAGTGGAATTCCTTACCAATCTTGCTTGATGTACAGCTTAAGTTGTTCAACAGTCCGGGGTCTCCGCTGTCATATTTTACGCTTCATAATGCGCCACACATTTTCGAGGGGGTACAGGTCTGGACTGCAGGCGGGCCAGGAAAGTACCCACATTCTTTTACTACAAAACCACGCTGTCGTAACACGTTGCTTGGCATTGTCTTGCTGAAATAAGCAGGGGCGTCCATGATAACCATGCTTGGATGACAACATATGTTGCTCCAAAACCTGTATGGACCATTCAGCATTAATTGTGCCTTCACAGATGTGTAAGTTACCCATGCCTTGGGCACTAATGCACCCCCATACCATCACAGATGCTGGCTTTTGAACTTTGCGCCTATAACATTCCAGATGGTTATTTTCCTCTTTGTTCCGGAGGACACCACGTCCAGTTTCCAAATATAATTTTAAATGTGGACTCGTCAGACCACAGAACACTTTTCCACTTTGCATTAGTCCATCTTAGATGAGCTCGGGCCCAGCGAAGACAGCGGCGTTCCTTGGTGTTGTTGATGAATGGTTTTCGCTTTGCATAGCAGAGTTTTAACTTGCACTTACAGATGTAGCAACCAACTGTAGTTACTGACAGTGGTTTTATGAAGTGCTCCTGAGCCCATGTGGTGATATCCTTTAAACACTGATGTCAGTTTTTGATGCAGTACCGCCAAAGGGCTCAAAGGTCCTTAATATCATCGCTTACGTGCAGTGATTTCTCCAGATTCGCTGATGGTAAAATCCCTAAATTCCTTGCAATAGCTCGTTGAGAAATGTTGTTCTAAAACTGTTCGATAATTTGCTTACAAATTGGTGAACCTCGCCCCATCCTTGTTTGTGAATTACTTAGCATTTCATGGAAGCTGCTTTTATACCCAATCATGGCCCCCACCTGTTCCCAATTAGCTTTTACACCTGTGGGATGTTCCAAATAAGTGTTGGATGAGCATTTCTCAACTTTATCAGTATTTATTGCTACCTTTCCCAACTTCTTTGTCACATGTTGCTGGCATCAAATTCAAAAGTTAATGATTATTTGCACAAAAAACAAAGTTTATCAGTTTGAACATCAAATATGTTGTCTTTGTAGCATATTCAACTGAATATGGGTTGAAAATGATTTGCAAATCATTGTATTCCGTTTATATTTACATGTAACAGAATTTCCCAACTCATATGGAAACGGGGTTTTTATATACAGTATGTATATATATATATATATATATATATATATATATCCATCCATTTTTATATCTTAGCCTATCTCAGCTGCATTCGGGCGGTAGGCAGGGTACACCCTGGACAAGTTGCCACCTCATCACAGTAATGCGGCCCCCAGTCAAAAAGTTTGCGGACCCCTGATATAGAGTATATGATATAAACTGATATATTATATTATAGAATATGTTTATATCATACATATATATATATATATATATATATATATATATATATATATATGTATATACTGTATACACATGTATATATATATATATATATATATATATATATATATATATATATATATATATATATATATATATATATATATACATATATATATATATATATATACATATATATCACTTGTTGTGACGTCTGCACCAAGGAGCTTGTGGGTGAGAAGGCAAGGCCATAATATACTGACATAAGTCTTCCATATCTGAATCATTTCTATAAGATCATCTTTTTGCAACCAATTGTTTTCTGCTCCTTCGTCCACCGTTTACTTGCTTGTCTATCATTTGTCACCTTTCAATAACTTATGTTTCGGATGAACGCGACCTGATTGCACAGATCGCAATTGCGTTAAAATGATATCTAATCCATATCTACATACGAAAGAGGCCTGAGTCCGATCTGAAAATATCGGAACCATTTTGTTTACATCGACATTGAAAAAACAGATACAGGCACATAATATGGCCCAAAAATTGGAACTGACCTGCAGTGGAACATAGCCTGGTTTTGTGTCATTGGTACAGAAAGCAAATTATTGGAACATCTAATTAAATATCTCTCCTTTACAACTAATTTGATTTTAATTTAACAATATAACAAGGCTCAATAAGAAATAAACCAAAAATGGCACCTTGGACTTGGTGTGTCCTGATACAAATATTTTACTTACGATACCGATATTGGAGGCTTGACTATTGGTCGATACTAATATCAACTTGATTTCAGCAGAAATCAGAAATAATTGTATAATTGTGTAGTGTGGAATGTTATAAATAGGCTAGATCAAGTGAAATTAGGTCATTAGAAAACAATGGTCGGTATGAAACACTAGTAAAAAAAACTATATTTTATTATTACCTGTAACGATCTGGTCGCATCGTGGTGCAAATTTCGTTCTCCCAGGGATGCAGACGGGCTTCGGACACAGCGTGCAGGTAGGAACTTATTTATTTAAGCAATAAAACAGACATTGACAAAACTAAAAGAGCTAGCATGGGCGCTAGAAAACAAATAGCCTAGCGTGGAAGCTCGCAGGTAGCCAGCAGGAAAACAGAAGTCGTTACTTGTTGTATGAAAACAAATTAGGAAGCAAGACTGACTAACTGGAGAAGGCAGGCTTAAATAATGACAGTAATCACAAAACAAGTGCACGTCCGGTACAGGCGGCAGGTGAAAATAATGAGTAATTATGTAAACCAACTGAGAGGTGAACAAACAGGAACCGAAGGAGTCCAAAACCAACAGAAAACACAAAAACCACCAAAAATCTAAATCATAATATGATCCAGGCAGCGGATCATAACAATTACCGTCTTGAATAAACTATTAAATCTTTACATTGAAGTGGAGTGGTAATTTTCAGCGATATCTCGCTCTTATACCATATCATGGCACCCACATGTTGCCAATTATCCTGCACACCTGTGGGATGTTCCAGATACAGTAAGTGTTTTGATGAGCATTCCTCAACTTTATCAGTATTTATTGCCACCTTTCCTAACTTCTTTGTCATGTGTTGCACTGGCTTACTGTGCACTTAAGATGTGACTTTAAGGTTTTACTACTTATGTATAAAATACTACACGGTCTAGCTCCATCCTATCTTGCCGATTGAATTGTACCATATGTCCCGGCAAGAAATCTGCCTTCAAAAGACTCCGGCTTATTAGTGATTCCTAAACCCCAAAAAAAGTCTGCGGGCTATAGAGCGTTTTCCGTTTGGGCTCCAGTACTCTGGAATGCCCTCCCGGTAACAGTTCGAGATGCTACCTCAGTAGAAGCATTTAAGTCTCAACTTAAAACTCATTTGTATACTCTAGCCTTTAAATAGACCTCCTTTTTAGTCCAGTTGATCTGCCGCTTCTTTTCTTTTTCTCCTCTGTCCCCCCCTCCCTTGTGGAGGGGGTCCGGTCCGATGACCATGGATGAAGTACGGGCTGTTCAGAGTCGGGACCCAGAATGGACTGCTCGTCCTGACCCAGGATGGACCGCTCGCCTGTGTATCGGTTGGGGACATCTCTACGCTGCTGATCCGACTCCACTTGGATGGTTTCCTGTGGACGGGACTCTCGCTGCTGTCTTGGATCCGCTTTGAACTGAACTCTCACGGCTGTGTTGGAGCCACTATGGATTGAACTTTCACAGTATCATGTTAGACCCGCTCGACATCATTGCTTTCGGTCCCCTAGAGGGGGTGGGCTTGCCCACATTTGAGGTCCTCTCCAAGGTTCTCATAGTCGCCATTGTCACTGGCGTCCCACTGGGTGTGAATTCTCCTTGCCCACTGGGTGTGAGTTTTCCTTGCCCTTATGTGGGTTCTTCCGAGGATGTCGTAGTCGTAGTGGTTCGTACAGTCCTTTGAGACATTTTTGGTTTAGGGCTATATAAATAAACATTGATTGATTGATTGATTGATTGATTGATTGATTGATTGACGTGTTGCTGGCATAAAATCCTAAAGTTAATGATTATTTGCTAAAAAAAAATGTTTATTAGTTTGAACATGTAATATGTTGTCTTTGTAGCATATTCAACTGAATATGGATTGAAAATGATTTGCAAATCATTGTATTCCGTTTATATTTACATCTAACACAATTTCCCAACTCATATGGAAACAGGGTTTATAAAACAAAAAATATGTTTTTTTCCTCTCATCTTTTTCCATTTTTCAGACATTTTTGAAAAAGCTCCAGAGAGCCACTAGGGCGGCGCTAGGGAGCCGCGGGTTGCCGACCCCCGCACTATACAGAGCCTGTGTACCACTTTGAGAATCATTGGTCGAGTCCTAACCCTGACTGATTAATTATGCATTAAGAAATGTTCAACGAAATTCTGCTTAGTGCGCTTAAAACCACATTTTATGTTCATCCATACAGAGAATTGCGAATAAAACTATACAATCTGCATTATTGCAGAGAGAAAAAAAAGGTTTATTAGCATGCCCACGAGCTTTTTGTGGGTTGTTTGTGCAGAGTTGGTGTTTCTCCTTTCCCAGTCTCCTGGTAACGCTGCAAGCTGAATGTGGGAAACATCTGCTCCCGTGTTTCCTTTCATATCTCCTATCTTACTGGGTTTTTTTTTTTTTTTGCAAAAGGTCACATCCCCCGCTGTGTATCTCGTAACAAACGTCACGTGCAGTCAGCCAGAAGTTGAAAGACAAACAAATCTAGCAGCGTTCCTGCAGGAAGCCAGCACTTTAGTGGTCTGAGAGTGGCATTCGCATTTGGCCGTGACTCCCGGGAGAGGGGAGGTAGAAGGACGACAACCGCAGTGACATTTACCTGGAGAGAGAGTAGCAATGGGCCGCGTCTAGGATGAGTTTCCAATAAAGCGGCGGAGGCTCAGGAGTAAACATGCGAGCGTCCAGCAGCGTTGTCCTTAATCCCTCATTTCTCCTCCTGTCCATCAATTGCTTTTTGCTCCGCCGCACATTGTTGTACGGCAGAATGGTCTGGCAAGTCTTCCCAGGCCATCCTGAGATCATTAGATGACATGTAATCGCGGTGATGAAACCTGATTAAAGCTATCACGCTGGGATGAACATGAAAACATGACAATACTGACTCTTATGTAACCAACTGGGGTTTCTTGCCATGATTAAACGTGGCAGTGCAGTGCTGATTGCGCAAGTCCGTCGTTAGTAGTCATGCCTGGACAATTACAGCGCCTGTGCTGTCAGAAGTGCATCCTCGGGGAGAATAGCGCCATCTTTTCAGAACCCTGACTAGGACTTGCTTGGATGAACCAGCTTGATGTTTAGTATTTGTCAAATAGATTGAAACTGCTGGCTGATCTACGGCTAACGCACAACGCTGTGTTACTTGTCTCAGTTGTGTTCTCTGATCCCAACAAAATGTCTTGTTTTCTATCTTTCAAAAAGGAACTGCACTTCCATCCATCCATTTTCTACCACTTATTCCCTCAGTTACAATTGGGCGGAAGGCGGGGTACACCCTGGACAAGTCGCCACCTCATCGCAGGGCCAACACAGATAGACAGACAACATTCACACTCACATTCACACACTAGGGCCAATTTAGTCTTGCCAATCAACCATACTTGCCAACCTTAAACCTCCGATTTTGGGAGGTGGGGGGTGGGGAGGAGGCGTGGTTGGGGACGTGGTTTGGGTGGGGGCGTGGTTAAGAGGGAACGAGTGTAATTCACCAACTTCAGTATTTCATATATATATATATATATATATATATATATACATAGATATATACATATACATACATATTAGGGCTGTGAATCTTTGGGTGTCCCACGATTTGATTCAATATCGATTCTTGGGGTCACGATTCGATAATATATCGATTTTTTCGATTCAATTCGATTCTCGATTCAAAAACGATATTTTTCCGATTCAAAACGATTCTGTATTCATTCAAGAAATAGGATTTCAGCTTTTTAAAAAAAAGCTTTTATAATTGTAAAGGACAATGTTTTATCAACTGATTGCAATAATGCAAATTTGTTTTAACTATTAAACAAACCAAAAATATGACTTGTTTTATCTTTGTGAAAACATTGGACACAGTGTGTTGTCAAGCTTATGAGATGTGATGTAAGTGTAAGCCACTGTGACACTATTGTTGTTTTATATTATTTTTATAAATGTCTAATGATAATGTCAGTGAGGGATTTTTATCACTGCTATGCTGAAATTATAACTAATATTGATACTGTTGTTGATAATATTCCTTTTTGTTTCATTATTTTTGGTTTGTTCTGTGTCCTCTCAATTGCTCTGTTTATTGCAGTTCTGAGTGTTGCTGGGTCAGGTTTGGTTTTGGAATTGGATTGCATTGTTATGGTATTGCTGTGTAGTGGTTTGTTGGATTGATTAAAAAAAATAAAAATAAAATATAATTTTTTAAATTAAAACAACAACAAAAAATCGATTTTTTAAAAATGAGAATCGATTCTGAATCGCACAACGTAAACGATTCGCAGTTTTTTTCATAGTTTGGCCAGGGGTCCGACTTATACTCAGGAGCGACTTATGTGTAAAATATCTAATAATATTATTTAGCTCACTCACGTAAGAGACTAGACGTATAAGATTTCATGGGATTTAGCGATTAGGAGTGACAGATTGTTTGGTAAACGTATCGCATGTTCTATATGTTATAGTTATTTGAATGACTCTTACCATAATATGTTACGTTAACATACCAGGCACCTTCTCAGTTGGTTATTTAAACAACGTACACTTATTCAGCCTGTTGTTCACTATTCTTTATTTGTTGTAAATTGCCTTTCAAATGTCTATTCTTGGTGTTGGGTTTTATCAAATACATTCCCCCAAAAATGTGACTTATACTCCAGTGCGACTTGTATATGTTTTTTTCCTTCTTTATTATGCATTTTCGGCAGGTGCGACTTATACTCCGGAGCGACTTATACTCCGAAAAATACGGTATATATATATATATATATATATATATATATATATATATTATATATATATATATATATATATATATATATATATATATATATATATATATATATATATATATATATATATATATATATATATATATATATATGTATGTATGAAATACTTGACTTTCAATGAATTCTAGCTATATATATTTATTTTATTATACTGTATATATATATAAATAAAATAGTTGAATTACAGACTGCACCAATCAAGTACACAGTAATAAAAACACAGTTGTTCTACTAACTGTACTGTGCTTGCTGGTTATTAAAAAAAACAAAAACAATACTTACCTTTTACTTTTTGAGTAACCTTTGTTCTGCCATTTGCGTGCTGTACTGGCGAGAGTCACTTGCCGTCAGGTGCACAACACCACGTAAATCGTTGGCCAATCAAAAAAACAACCCCATAACGCTATAGCCAACATTCACCAGGAGATGGCAACAGACAACATAGAATCACTCTATTACAGATTGCGTCGCCATGGCTGTAACTTCTTCGTTCTTCTGCTTCGTCTCCTTGTGTGTGCAGTTTTTTTCTTAAAATCCGTAGATTTCGTAACGTGATTGGGCAGGCAAGCTGTTTATATAACAGGAAAGCGGACGTGAAAACAGGCTGTCACCACTCATGTCCGCATGGAACTGGAGGGGGCGTGAATTTTGGGAGAAAATTTCTTCCGAGAGGTTTTCGGTAGAGGCGCAGAATTTCGGGAGTCTCCCGGAAATTCCGGGAGGGTTGGCAAGTATGAAATCAACCTATCCCCAGGTGCATGTCTTTGGAAGTGGGAGGAAGCCGGAGTAATTTTAGGGGAATTTTTACTATCGTTCATAATCCTTTTGTAAGACAAGAACAGTGTTTATTTTTTTCGGCATCCTACCTAGGGCAGGGGTCAGCAACCCACGGCTCGAGAGCGCCTTCCTAGTGGCTCCCTGGACCTCTTTCAGAAATGTGTGAAAATGGAAAAAAAAATGAAGAAAAAAAAAAAGTTTTGTTTTAATATAGTTTCTGTAGGAGAACAAATATGACACAAACGTTCCTAATTGTTAGAAATCCCACTGTTTATATTTTACATGCTTCACTGATGAGGGTATTTGGAAAGCACCGTTTTGTCCTACTAATGTCAGCGATCGTTGAACTCATCGTCGTTTGTAACTTTTTCCGATGCTGCCACAGAAAAGTTTTTTAAAGTTTCATCCCACGCCTTCTGTGTCTCATTTTGTCCACCAAACGTTATATGCTGTGTGTAAATGCACAAAAGTGAGTTTTGCTGATTTCATTGATTTGCTGTAGTGCTAATCAGGTAGATTTGGTTAATCCATGACTGCAAGTTATCTCCCCCTCTGAGAGGCCTCCATTTTACTAATGTTTTCCAATGTTGCAAAAATGTGTAGAATAAAAATAAAAATACAACATTTCTGTCAACGGAGATTTGCGCCAGCCTTTGACAGTAAGCTAATATGGCTAATATGGACACTTACATCATGTGTTGCCTTCATTATAAGACTTATATAAGGCTTTAAAATTTTTGCGGCGTATTTTTGGGTGTATTTTTGGTCCAATATGGCTTTTTCAAAATTCTGGGTTGCCGACTCCCGACCTAGGGCTGGGCGATACGGACGAAAAGGTATATCTCGATATATTTTTGCTTACACTCAATATTTGATACATATCTTGATATATTTTCTGGTGAAAGTATACTTACAAAATGTATTCATTTTTGAGCGGGATTCACTGAAATTGAAGTGAATGACAACTGTACTGTAAACAGTCATTGGCACTTTTATTAACCCAGTTAGTGAAGATGGGTATTAATAAGCAAAAAAAAAAACGGTTTAAGTAGCACAGAATTACATAAGATAAATAAAATAGAAAAAATATTCTTTCTACATGAAATACATTTTATTCCACACTCCATCCAGCTGTATTGTCACTCGCCATACAGAAATAGATGATATCTGTCTATTACCTGACACTTTCTATTTTAGCTACTTCTCTTTATTTTTAATGTTTATTTTCTATTTTCTGCAGGATTTGCTCTTTATTTTATGCTGCAGCCGTCACATATACTGTAATATTGTACATGGTAATTGTTATATATTGTATATACGATATAGACATAATATAATGTATCAGTATATATCATATACTGTACATATATTATGTAGGGGTGTAACTGTACACAAAAATTTCGATTCGGTACGCACCTCGGTTCAGAGGTCACGGTTCGGTTCATTTTCGGTACAGTAAATAACAACAAAATATACATTTTTTGGTTATTTATGTACCAAATTTGTAAATAATGGCATGACATACATATACACACAGGGTCCATTGCCAGGGTTAATACATATATAACAAATATAAAATAAATACTAAATAAGATAAGGCTCAGAATGGTTTCTTAACAAAATGTTTCTACATATAAAAAACTTTTTTTGATTGATTGATTGATTGATTGATTGAGACTTTTATTAGTAGATTGCACAGCACAGTGCATATTCCGTACAATTGACCACTAAATGGTAACACCCCAATAAGTTTTTCACCTTGTTTAAGTCGGGGTCCACGTTCATCAACACCGCCTGCCGTTTTTTGTAGACATTTTCCATAAATATTGATGTTAAAGATTTCTTTTTTTGTGAAGAAATGTTTAGAATGAAGTTGATGAATCTAGATGGATCTCTATTACAATCCCCAAAGAGGGCACTTTAAGTTGATTATTACTTCTATGTGGAGAAATATTTATAATTTAATCGCTTGTTTATTTTTCAACAATTTCAACAAACAGGGGACGGCGTGGCGCAGTGGTAGAGTGGCCGTGCGCAACCCGAGCGTCCCTGGTTCAATTCCCACCTAGTACCAACCTCGTCACGTCCGTTGTGTCCTGAGCAAGACACTTCACCCTTGCTCCTGATGGGTGCAGGTTGGCGCCTTGCATGGCAGCTCCCTCCATCAGTGTGTGAATGTGTGTGTGAATGGGTAAATGTGGAAGTAGTGTCAAAGCGCTTTGAGTACCTTGAAGGTAGAAAAGCGCTATACAAGTACAACCCATTTATTTATTAACAATTTTTTTGTTATTTTTATATCTTTCTTTCCAAATAGTTCAAGAAAGACCACTACAAATGAGCAACATTTTGCACTGTTATACAATTTAATAAATCAGAAACTGATGACATGTATTTTACTTCTTTATCTCTTTTTTTTCAACCAAAAATGCTTTGCTCTGATTAGGGGGTACTTGAATTAAAAAAATGTTCACAGAGGGTACATCACTGAAAAACGGTTGAGAACCACTGTGTTATGAGAGTAGCGTGTGTGTGTGTGTGTGTGTGTGTGTGTGTGTGTGGCCCTTTAATATAGGACAGCATGTGACATCATAGTGGGCAAGCGAGCCTGGTGAGGGAGCGTAGCGTGATTGCGGGGAGTGACTGGTGTTTTGTTGGATTGGCTGTGTGCTAGACCTCCATAAAGCCACAATTTGCAATTAATTGCCGGACTCTTCATTTACCCTGGAGTCCGGCGCTGTGGAGACCCACTGCGGGTAGAGTGAAGGGTTGTGCGCACAAGGGAGACACTATGGGAGCCAGAAGCAGGAAAGGTGCAACACATGTTTGACGTGTTGTCAGAATCAGTTGCTGAACAATCTTGGCAAACCTCCGTCCTCCATTGTTGTATCGCGCAGCCAAAGTGTTCCCAAACGGGAGATCTTAAACGAGGCAGGAAAGTCTTCCAGCTCTGGCTTATACATGTTGTCCTAGCCTGCTAGCTGCTAGCATGTACTCGTTCGGTACAGCTCCGAACCGAACTGAAACCTCCGAACCGAAACCTCCGTACCGAAACGGTTCAATACGAATACACGTACCGTTACACCCCAAATATTATGTATTATGTTATATTTTATATCGCTATGTTTAGTCTATTTATACCTGCATTGTCCTTTCCATCCTTACACTTTCCATCATTGTATCTGAGCTACTGTTTGGCACAATTTCCCTTGAAGAAAATTTAGTCTAAGTCTAAATAACAAAGCTGTGCAAATAATACAAAATGTATCAAACTCAGATAAAACTTATTAATTTGCAGACAGGAACTTTTTGATTCCCTGTCGACGATGTAATGGACTGTCACACACGTACAGTTCTGGTCAGCACCAAGTAAGTGACTTGACTTAACTATGCGGCTATGATCTTCCTCACTTCGGCATACATTTTTTGGCTGCGAAATATGCCCGGCTTGGCAACTCAAGTACAGTTTTGATTTGGTTTTACATGGTAAACAACTGAAATTAATGTTTTATCCAGATGCATACCTTTTGTCCAAATGTGGCCAAGTAGACGCATTGTGGGTTCCCTGGACGTTGTCTACATCGCTAAAAGAAAAATCTAAAGAAGAGAATCCCTCTGCCATTTTCCATTATCCCTGTATCCATCCATTTTCTTCCGCTTATCTGAGGTCGGGCCGCGGGGGCAGCAGCCTAAGCATGGAACCCCTGACTTCCCTCTCCCCAGGAACTTCGTACAGCTCCTCATGGGGATCCCGAGGCGTTCTCAGGCCAGCCGGGATACATAGACTTCCCAACGTGTCCTGGGTCTTCCCCGTTGCCTCCGATGGAGACGTTCGGGTGGCATCCTGACCAGATGCCCGAACCACCTCATCTGGCTCCTCTTGATGTGCAGGAGCAGTGGCTTCACTTTGAGCTCTCCCCGGATGACAGAGCTTCTCACCTTATCTCTAAGGGAGAGCCCCGCCACCCAAACGAGGAAACTCATTTCGGCCGCTTGTAACCGTGGTCTTGTCCTTTCGGTCATAACCCAAAGCTCATGACCATAGGTGAGGATGGGAACGTAGATTGACCGGTGAATTGAGAGCTTTGCCTTCCGGCTCAGCTCCTTCTTCACCACAACAGATTGATACAGCGTCCACTTAACTTAAGACGCCGCACCGATCCGCCTGTCGATCTCACGCTCCACTCTTCCCTCACTCGTGAACAAGACTACGAGGTACTTCGACTCCTCCACCTGGGGCAGGGTCTCCTCCCCAACCCGGAAATGGCACTCCACCCTTTTCCGGGCGAGAACCATGGACTCGGACTTGGAGGTGCTAAATCTCCCATCCCAGTCGCTTCACACTCGGCTACAAACCGATCCAGTGAGAGCTGAAGATCTTGGCCAGATGACATCATCAGGACCACATCACTGCAAAAAGCAGAGACCTAATCCTACGGACTTTATAATCATCTGACCAACATTTGAGGTGTTTTTTTTAGCTAAGGTAATGGCTGCTGTTATTAGCGTAATAGGCCGACTACTACAGCTGGGTAATTGTCTCAAAGCAGTTTATGTTGACAGATTGTCATGGTCTTGACTCAGCTTCCAGGTGGGCTCCGTTCAGTACCACGTCACAATTCCTACTGCGATGACTCACGAGACATTGGCAATTCCGACTCATATTAAGAGTTTTGGTCGTAAATATTGAACATTAAAGTTAAAGTACCAATAATGGTCACACACACACTAGGTGTGGTGAAATGTGTCCTCTACATTTGACCCAGCCCCTTGTTCACCCCCTGGGAGGTGAGGGGAGCAGTGGGCAGCATCAGTGTCGCACCCTGGAATCAGTTTTGGTGATTTAACCCCCAATTCTAACCATTGATGCTGAGTGCCAAGCAGGGAGGTAATGGGTCCCATTTTTATAGTCTTTGGTATGACTCAGCAGGGGTTTGAACTAACAACCTACCAATCTCAGGGCGGACACTATAACAACTAGGCTGCTGATTAGGTAATATTTACGATTGTCGGCCCGACCTGTTTTGGAGCAGATTATTTGTGAAAATTAAACACACCTTAGACCACAGGACATTCTTATCAGATAATCTTAAAGGGGAACATTATCACCAGACCTATGTAAGCGTCAATATATACCTTGATGTTGCAGAAAAAAGACTATATGTTATTTTAACTGATTTCCGAACTCTAAAAGGGTGAATTTGGCGATTGAAATGTTCCCTGTCGGAGCGATGACCTTTCACCCGTGACGTTACAACGGGAGCACTCTGCCATTTTTTCAAACACATTACGCACACCAAGTCAAATCAGCTCTGTTATTTGCAGTTTTTTCGACTGTTTTCCGTACCTTGGAGACATCATGCCTCGTCGGTGTGTTGTCGGAGGTTGTAACAACACGATCAGGGGCGGATTCAAGTTGACTTACGTGGAGTGTGCTAATCAGACATATCAATGGTCACGACATGTTAATCGATGCTAACATGCTATTTAGGCTAGCTGTATATGCATATTGCATCATTATGCCTCATTTGTAGGTATATTTGCATCCAGCCTTTCCCTCCACCCACATTTAATGCCAAACAAACACATACCAATCGACGGATTGAAGTAAACCAGTGGTCAAAAGATGCGAAAGTCCCTCGTTTGTTCTGCACATTTTACCGACGATAGCAATGCTACGACAGAGATGTGTGGATATCCTGCGACACTCAAAGCAGATGTATTTCCAACGATAAAGTCAACGAAATCACAAAGGTGAGTTTTGTTGATGTTATTGACTTATGTGCTAATAAGACATATTTGCTCACGGCATGACTGCCAGCTAATCGATGCTAACATGCTATTTAGGCTAGCTGTCATTATGCCTCATTTGACAGCTACACTTACCAATCGACGGATTTAAGATGCAATCGTTGGTTAGAAGGCGATCACCGAATTTGTCCTCGTTGCCTTGTCTGTCGTGATATGGCTCAATAGCTTCAGTTTTTTCTTCAATTTCGTTTTCGCTGTCTGCCTCCACACTCCAACCATCTGTTTCAATACATGCGTAATCTGTTGAATCGCTTAAGCCACTGAAATCCGAGTCTGAATCCAAGCTAATGTCGCTATATTTTTCTGTTCTATCTGCCATGTTTGTTTGTATTTTGACGTCACAAGAAAATGGACAGGTGGATATATAGATAACAAAAATCAGGCACTTTAAGCCTTTTTTCGGGATATTCCATGATGGGTAAAATTTGGAAAAAAAACTTTGAAAAATAAAATAAGTCACTGGAAACGGATTTTTATTGGTTTTAACCCCTCTGAAAGTGATAATGTTCCCCTTTAAGAGTTGTAAAATAATCTGTTTTTGGTTGGCGGAGGGAAAATCAGACAGTTTAAATACAATTACACTCCCATTATAAGGAGTTTTTCAAAATTGTATTGTTGTCTTATAGAAAGGTGACTTTATAAACAAATAGTCTTTGGCGTCAGCCCAGCTGTACAACTTCACTTTTAGGGCTCCCTTGCCTCATCCCGGTTGCTGACCATGAGAGACTTTTATGGCTCGGTCAAGGACACATGGATTACAATCTATCAATGTCAAGGACTGAGTGACCGTACGGGACATGTTGGTCTAATGATGCTATGGCGATGGATACGCTGATTATTGCTATATTTCACGCACTCCTTTAATAGGATGTACCGGCAAAGTGACCGAATGTGTTTATCTGGGAAAAGGTCAAGGTTCAGTTTCAACCGCCGGCGGTGGTTGAGGTGTCGAGGCGTTCTGTGTTGGCTCATGAAAAAAAAAATGACCCTGACACTCCCCTCAAAATGAAAGTGACAGCGCGTTTGCTTTAGCTAATTGTTAGCGACTTTTGTTTGCCGATGCCTCAATTGATGTCCGGGCTCTGCGGAATAACACTGACCTCTTTGGTTTTCTGCCGCCCGCATGCTGACAAGCAATGAGTACCCTGACTGGGCAAACAAAGCCTTGGCGACATAGTGACAGTTAGCATGCTAAGGGTGGCTAATCAGCTCTGAGGCTACAAGATGGAGATCACAGTAATTGATTATGTTGGCATCCCTCAGTGTCTTGGGATCTGTGACATTTGCGTTTTAATCTTAGTTGCAGTTTAATAAAGTAAATAAATACAATAATTCTGGTGGTACTAGCAAGGCGAATAGCATGCACGCAATTAGAGCTGGGTGATGTATCGAATATACTCGATACATCGCGGGTTGGTCTCTGTGCGATATAGAAAATGGCTGTATTGTGATACTCGAGTACACTCTTTGTTGTCTCTCCTTCTCACTGAGACATAAAACGAGCGCTTTGCCATGTTCTGTGGTCATGTTTTGTTTAAAGTTATGTCCTGTTTGGTTTTTGGACTCTTTGTGCACTCTTGTTTGTTTTGTCACCATGACGACCAATTAGTTCACCTGATTCCTTTGGACTCACGCACCTGATTTGTTTAGGACTCACACACCCGTGTTAATCATGTCACCATTATTCAAGCCTGTAGTTGCCAGGTAGTCGGCCTGGCGACATCACTCTTGATGCACTCTTGATTCACCCCTGATACTCTGGACTCTGTTTATGCCATAGCTCTTGATGTTCATAGTTCATGCTGCTTTGCTCATGGCACAGTAATTGTTTTTTGTTTTATGTCCATAGTTCTACCTTTGTGCAAGTTTTTGTTTTTCTTAGCCAAGTTTGTTCTCCGCCCTGTGCGCGCCTTTTGTTTGTTCCTTTTTTAAGTAAAATTAAATCTTGTCATAACCTTCACGTCCTGTCCAGTCAAGTCGTTTTGCACCCCGGGTGAACATTCATCGCAGCCAGCTGTGAAAACCTTGCAGTAAGTTGCCCCAAAGTCCAAGTCTTCTTACATACGTTACATACTGTCGAGCGTGCAACGTCATACGCCCTTGAGGAGCAGAGAGGTAGCAAAATGGGTAACGTTAGCAGCAGTGCTAACGGAGAGGTGCAAGTGGTAATACGAGCGAGAGAAGGTGCGAATCTGGTAACAAATAAAGGAAGAATTATTACCAAGAAAAACAGCACGGGGTCAATCGTCTGGCGGTGGTTTGGATTCATGCGGGAATATGTTCAACATTTATGCGGCAAAAGCATTGCTACATAGTAACTTACACTAGATACTATGGTAATCCAAAAAATTACTATGGTAAACTAATTAGTTACGTCAGAGCAGCTCAGACGAGGCACCAAGCAGTGTGGGTGGGGAGCGTAGCATTATTGGAAAAGTCACCCGCTCGAGAATGAAGAGTTCTTGAAACACCGCATGTCTACATCTCCGTTCGATGCTACACCAACAAAATGCCCAAGCAATCATTTCCACATCAACACCGTGTGAAACAAATAGTCAACAACAGAAGGAGATAACGTCAGCAGGAACCTACCACATCGTGAAGGACATACCCTATTTGATTTCCTATTATGCAGCTCATTTTTATTTGACAGTTATTGAAATATCTAGTGTGACATCATGCACAAAAGTTCACTTAATTAGTTTTAAACTATTGTAGTGGCGTTCTTTACAAAAGGTACACTTTAAAGGCCTACTGAAACCTACTATCGACCACGCAGTCTGATAGTTTATACGTCAATGACGAAATCTTAACATTGCAACATATGCAAATACGGCCGGGTTAGTTTACTGAATTGCAATTTTAAATTTCCCGCCGAAAAATCCTGCTGAAACGTCTCGGTATGGTGACGCGTGTGCGTGACGTCACGGATTGTATAGGACATTTTGTTCCAGCATCGTTCCCAGCTGTTAAGTCGTCTGTTTTCATCGCAAAAATTCCACAGTATTCTGGACATCTGTGTTAGTGAATATTTTGCAATTTGTTCAATGAACAATGGAGACATCAAAGAAGAAAGCTGTAGGTGGGAAGCAGTGTATTGCGGCCGGCTGTAACAACACAAACACAGCTGGTGTTTCATTGTTTACATTCCCGAAAAATGACGGCGAAGCTTTACTATGGAACAGAGCGGTCAAGCGAACACGGTTCCCTACCACACGTCAACCGGCAGGTTTCGGTGAGAAAATGGTGGTAATAAGTCGGCTCTTACCGTAGACATGAGCGGAGAGCTTGCGTCGTTCCTCCTGCGCCTGTCAAACAGGCAGTGCGGTGCGGCAGCTTCAGACTCTCTTGCCTCCTCCCACCGGCCACCCCCGACCGTCGGATGCTTCCACAGAGGAGGAGGGAAAAAAAAAAAATCTCAGCCCGACCCCACCGGCCGCTTCACCTCGTCGAGAAACGTGGCTTCCCCCAGAGACACTGACGGTCACCACACCCGTGGCCACACCCCACCGGCTTTTTTTCCCCCTGCTGGGTTCGGTGAGCCGGCCTCAGGGGTTCGGTGGAGGTCAAAACACACCCGACTCATCGTGTAAATCCAAACTTCTCCATATCGGCGTATTACGGATACGGCAACAGCTGACTGATTTGCAGGTGTGTAATATGTTGTGAGTTTATGCATTGTGTTGGTTTTGTTGTTTGAACAAGGTGATGTTCATGCACGGTTAGTTTTGTGCACCAGTAAAAAAAAACATGGTAACACTTTAGTATGGGGAACATATTCACTAATATTAAGTTGCTTATTAACATGCAAATTAGTAACATATTGGCTCTTAACTAGTCATTATTAAGTACTTTTTAGGCATGGCCTTTTTATAACCCTATCCCTAACCCTCTAACCCTGACCCTAACCCTAACCAAGTAACTCTAAATAAAACAAACGTTTTATTTTTCGGTAAATGCGCATATGGGGTTTGGTACCTCCAACAAGGTTAAGAACCACTGACTTAGTGACATCATGCAAAAAAGTGCACTAATAGCTTGTTTTAAATGTCTGACAATCTTCCACTTTGTTTTGGAAATGACATGAATGTTTGTGCCACTGTTGAATAAATACAGTTTTGGTAAATTGACTTGTTTGTGATTTCCCTCTCTGCATGAAAGTTTAAAATGAGCACAGATTATTGCAGTGTGAAGAAGAATGTTGTAATGTAACCACATACTGTAGAATCATCATACTGCTGTGATTATATGCATCCAGTGTTCATTCAAGGCTAAGGCAAAATATCGAGATATACCGTATTTCCTTGAATAGCCGCCGGGCATGTAATATGCGCCTGCCTTGAATTACTGCCGGGTAAAACACACTTCCCAAATTTATAAGCGCATGCTTACTTTTACCGCCGTGTGGTGACGTCACGAGTGACGCTTCCCCTGCCGTCATTTTCAAAATGGCGGAGGAGTTTTTTTTTTGCTTTGACTATGTGTAAACCAGGGGTCTTGTTCCACAGCCATACAGAACACACTGATGGTTGTGATATAAAATAACTTTAACACTCCTACTAATATGCGCCACACTCTGTGAACCCTAACCAAACAAGAATAACAAACACATTTCTGGAGAACATTGGCTCTGTAACACATTATAAATGCAACATAAGAATTACCCAGTATTCCAATGCATCCATGACTCTTGGCTATACATAGATGACGCATCAGAATCCATCGTTAGCAATAGATCATTAGTCATTTTTGCGAGGGCTGTCTCCGTAGAGTGATTTGCCCTGAAACCGGATTGAAAGGTTTCACATAGATTGTTAGACGCTAAGTGTTCATTTAACTGTTCCGCAACAATTTTTTCGAGGATTTTTGAAATAAAGGGAAGGTGAGACACCGGTCAGTAATTTACCATGAGGTCAGGATCGAGGTTAGGTCTTTTAAGAAGAGGATGAATAACCACTTTTCTGAATGCTAGGGGAACAGTGCCCGAGGAAAGTGATACGTTTATAATATTTAGCACTGATGGACCTAATAATACAAAGAGCTCCTTGATAAGTTTCCCAGGAAGAGTGGGCAAGTAAACATGTTGTTTGTTTCATTCCATTTACACGTTGTAACAATTCCTCTAATGTTATTTCCTCAAAATGAGAGAAACTATTTTGGAGGGCAGTATCCGCCGTATATACAATTGTATCTGTTTTAATAGAACCCAGTTGTAGCTGGGACGCATTGTCTTTAATCTCCTTTCTAATGACTTCAATTTTCTTATTAAAGAATTGCATAAAGTCATCAGCTGGGTGGGTGGAGCTACTGGAAAGGGGTCCCTTGTTGGGTTAGCGATGCTACCGTACTAAACAAAACTTTAGGATCGTTTTTATTACGGTGGATGAGATTTGAGTAATATTTAGCTTTAGCTAAGGTAAGCATGTGTTTATAAGTTATTAAACCATCACTCCATGTTTGATGGTGCACCTCAAGTTTAGTCGTGCGCCATTTGCGTTCCAGCTTTCTACATAATAATTTCTGAGTTGTAGTTTCTTCTGTAAACCACGGGGTACGCTTTTTTGGAGCCTTTTTTAACTTTAGCGGTGCTATGTTATCAATGGTTTCGTGCAGGGCGTCGTTAAAGATGTTAGTGAGGTTATCAATAGAGCCCACATACTTTGGGAATGGTGCCATTACCGAGGGCAGTAGGTCAGCAAGAGTTGTCATTGTGGCCGTATTAATTTTGCGGCTGCTATAGCAGTTATTATTATTATTATTAGTTTGACGAACATGCGTCTGAACCTCAAATTTTATAAGGTAATGATCGGACAATACTTTAGTATACGGGAGTATCGTAATTTTGGAAACGGTGATACCCCTGACAAGCACTAGGTCTATCGTATTACCGTTGCGATGCGTGGGTTCATTTATTATTTGTGTAAGACCACAGCTATCAATTATAGTCTGGAGCGCTACGCATGGTGGGTCCGATGCGGTATTCATATGGATATTAAAGTCCCCCATTATGATTATATTATAGGCGTGCGTCACTAGATCAGCAACGAACTCTGAGAATTCATTGATAAAGTCCGAATAGGGCCCTGGGGGGCGGTAGATAACAGCCAGGTGTAGAGGCAGCGGTGTGACAGACCTCATAGTAAGCACCTCAAACGATTTATATTTATTATTTATGTTAGGACTAAGGTTAAAGTTTTCGTTGTATATTAGTGCGACCCCCCCACCCATATTAAGGGGACAGGCAATGTGCGCATGTGTAAAGTTAGGAGGACATGCCTCATTTAGCGCAAAAAAGTTGTTTGGTTTAAGCCAGGTTTCGCTGAGACCGATGACGTTAAGATTGTTGTCTCTGATGATATCATTAACTAACAACGTTTTGGGAGACAATGATCTTATGTTTAAAAAACCTATATTATAGGTAGTGGGCTGTTTTAGGGAATTTTTGATCAAATTATCCGTAATAGCAATATTAATAATGTTGTGTTTATTATGCCCAGTGCATTTAGTATAATTACGACCATATCTAGGAATTGATACGACGGGAATTTTCCGATTGTTTGTTTGTTGCTTTGATAAACTGCACTCATCATAGTTTGCCACCTCAGTAGAACACATGTCCAACTCTGAAACAATCAAAGCAGAAAAAACTTGTTCTAATTTAACTGACTCCTTACCCAGACCAGTAGTCTCGCATCTTCCATTTAAATCCGGCTTCAGGATGGAGGGAAGTGGTGTTCTGTGGGGATTAGCCTTCTGCTTTGTTTTTAGCCCCGCTCGACATCCGCGTTTCCGATCACACCGCTGGCGTCTGCTCCGTAGACGCCCCCCGCTGCTACTATACTCCCCTGTTTCACAGGCCGCTGGATGTAGCCGCCGAAGTATTCCCGTGCTAGTTAGTACGTCTAGCAAGCACGCGTCTATCAGTCTAAAACGGCCCGATCTGTCCACATCCAGAAGTGTCTGGCGGTCGTACGTGATCAGCCATGAAGTTTGCAGAATTGTCCGGTATTTCTGCCAAATGTTTCATCTTTAGCAAGAGCTCCGCGATGCTGCAGCCCCTCCGGGCGCCGCCATCTTGGATAATTCCCATACCTTTTACACTGATGGTTGTGATATAAACAACTTTAACACTCTTACTAATATGCGCCACACTCTGTGAACCCACACCAAACAAATTTCTACACCATGCTATCTGCGTGCCGGTAGGACGCATGCATGAGATTGCAATGCATACTTGGTCAACAGCCATACCTTTTACACTGATGGTTGTGATATAAACAACTTTAACACTCTTACTAATATGCGCCACACTTTGTGAACCCACACCAAACACATTTCTGGAGAACATTGGCTCTGTAACACATTATAAATGCAACATAAGAATTACCCAGAATTCCAATGCATCCATGACTCTTGGCTATATTATTCACATTATAGTATGTTTGGGGACCACTGCTCTACAACATGTCATCGCGCCCACCTTTACACCATGCTATCTGCGTGCCGGTAGGACGCATGCTGGAGATTGCAATGCATACTTGGTCAACAGCCATACCTTTTACACTGATGGTTGTGACATAAACAACTTTAACACTCTTACTAATATGCGCCACACTCTGTGAACCCACACCAAACACATTTCTGGAGATCATTGGCTCTGTAACACATTATAAACGCAACATAACAATTACCCAGAATTCCAATGCATCCATGACTCTTGGCTATATTATATATATATCTCGCCCCCAACCCCGCCCACCTCAACCGACGCGATCTTAGCGCGGTTTTCGATACCGTCGATCATAATATTTTATTAGAACTTATCAAAACACGAATTGGTATGTCAGACTTAGCCCTGCCTTGGTTTAACTCTTATCTTACTGATAGGGTGCAGTGCTTCTCCCATAACAGTATGACCTCGGACTACGTTAAGTTAACGTGTGGAGTTCCCCAGGGTTCGGTCCTTGGCCCTGCACTCTTCAGCATCTACATGCTGCCGCTAGGTGACATCATACGCAAATATGGTGTTAGCTTTCACTGTTATGCTGATGACACCCGACCCTACATGCCCCTAAAGCTGACCAACATGCCGGATTGTAGTCAGCTGGAGGCGTGTCTTAATTAAATTAAACAATGGATGTCCGCTAACTTTTTGCAACTCAACGCCAAAAAAACGGAAATGCTGATTATCGGTCCTGCTAGACACCGACCTCTATTTAATAATACAACTCTAACATTTGACAACCAAACAATTAAACAAGGCGACACCGTAAAGAATCTGGGTATTATCTTCGACCCAACTCTCTCCTTTGAGTCACACATTAAAAGCGTTACTAAAACGGCCTTCTTTCATCTCCGTAATATCGCTAAAATTCGCTCCATTTTGTCCACTAAAGACGCTGAGATCATTATCCATGCTTTTGTTACGTCTCGCCTCGACTACTGTAACGTATTATTTTCGGGTCTCCCCATGTCTAGCATTAAAAGATTACAGTTGGTACAAAATGCGGCTGCTAGACTTTTGACAAGAACAACAAAGTTTGATCATATTACGCCTGTACTGGCTCACCTGCACTGGCTTCCTGTGCACTTAAGATGTGACTTTAACGTTTTACTACTTACGTATAAAATACTACACGGTCTAGCTCCATCCTATCTTGCCGATTGTATTGTACCATATGTCCCGGGAAGAAATCTGCGTTCAAAGGACTCCGGCTTATTAGTGATTCCCAAAGCCCAAAAAAAGTCTGCGGGCTATAGAGCGTTTTCATTTCGGGCTTCAGTACTCTGGAATGCCCTCCCGGTAACAGTTCGAGATGCCACCTTAGTAGAAGCATTTAAGTCTCACCTTAAAACTCATTTGTATACTCTAGCCTTTAAATAGACTCCCTTTTTAGACCAGTTGATCTGCCGTTTCTTTTCTTTTTCTCCTATGTCCCACTCTCCCTTGTGGAGGGGGTCCGGTCCGATCCGGTGGCCATGTACTGCTTGCCTGTGTATCGGCTGGGGACATCTCTGCGCTGCTGATCCGCCTCCGCTTGTGATGGTTTCCTGCTGGCTCTGCTGTGAGCAGGACTCTCGCTGCTGTGTTGGATCCGCTTTGGACTGGACTCTCGCGACTGTGTTGGATCCAATATGGATTTAACTTTCACAGTATCATGTTAGACCCGCTCGACATCCATTGCTTTGGTCCTCTCCAAGGTTCTCATAGTCATCATTGTCACCGACGTCCCACCGGGTGTGAATTTTCCTTGCCCTTTTGTGGGCCTACCGAGGATGTGGTAGTGGTTTGTGTTGTGTTTGTGCAGCCCTTTGAGACACTAGTGATTCAGGGCTATATAAGTAAACATTGAGTGATTGATTGAGTGTAAAGGTGGGCGCGATGACATGTTGTAGAGCAGTGGTCCCCAACCATATTAAAATGTGTATAATATAGCCAAGAGTCATGGATTCATTGGAATTCTGGGTAATTCTTATGTTGCATTTATAATGTGTTACAGAGCCAATGTTCTCCAGAAATGTGTTTGCTGTGGGTTCACAGAGTGTGGCGCATATTAGTAAGAGTGTTAAAGTTGTTTATATCACAACCATCAGTGTAGAAGGTATGGCTGTTGACCAAGTATGCATTGCAATCTCATGCGTGCGTCCTACCGGCACGCAGATACCATGGTGTAAAGGTGGGCGCGATGACAAGTTGTAGAGCAGTGGTCCCCAACCATATTATAATGTGTATAATATAGCCAAGAATCATGGATGCATTGGAATTCTGGGTAATTCTTATGTTGCATTTATAATGTGTTACAGAGCCAATGTTCTCCAGAAATGTGTTTGGTGTGGGTTCACAGACTGTGGTGCATATTAGTAAGAGTGTTAAAGTTGTTTTTATCACAACCATCAGTGTAAAAGGTATGGCTATTGACCAAGTATGCATTGCAATCTCATGCATGCGTCTTACCGGCATGCAGATAGCATGGTGTAAAGGTAGGCGCGATAACATGTTGTAGAGCAGTGGTCCCCAACCATATTATAATGTGTATAATATAGCCAAGAGTCATGGATGCATTGGAATTCTGGGTAATTATTATGTTGCATTTATAATGTGTTACAGAGCCAACGTTCTCCAGAAATGTGTTTGATTATGGATTGAACTTTCACAGTATCATGTTAGACCCGCTCGACATCCATTGCTTTCCTCCTCTCCAAGGTTCTCATAGTCATCATTGTCACCGACGTCCCACTGGGTGTGAGTTTTCCTTGCCCTTATGTGGGCCTACCGAGGATGTCGTAGTGGTTTGTGCAGCCCTTTGAGACACTAGTGATTTAGGGCTATATAAGTAAACATTAATTGATTGATTGATTGATTGGTGTGGGTTCACAGAGTGTGGCGCATATTAGTAAGAGTGTTAAAGTTGTTTATATCACAACCATCAGTGTAAAAGGTATGGCTGTTGACCAAGTATGCATTGCAATCTCATGCATGCGTCCTACCGGCACGCAGATAGCATGGTGTAAAGGTGGGCGCGATGACATGTAGAACAATGGTCCCCAACCACCGCGGCCGCAAAATGATTTTGCATTATTATTTTTTTTATCACACTCAATTTTTTACTGCATGCCATTGATAAGCGCAGGGGTGAGAAAAAGTTTTAAAATTATTAGCGCCTGCTTAATTTTACCGCATGCCTTGAATAAGCGCAGGAGTGAGAAGAGGTTTTAAATTAATTAGCGCCCCGGCGGCTATTCAAGGAAATACGGTATATGGTGTATCGTGACATGGCCTAAGAATATCGAGATATTAATAAAAGGCCATATCGCCCAGCCCAACACGCCATGCAAAAAAAGCGAACGCAAACAGCATCCTTTTTCAGAGCTGGAAGTCTTTACGAAGCACAGAGGAGCAGTAAACGACGGCCGCATCAAGCAGCTCGTTGGTAGTGAATCTTGCACTTATAGATTGGATGATAACACTGACATCATGCGCCTCATTTAAGGCTGTTAGATGATGAAAAAAAAAAAAAAAGGTGTCGTAGCTCAGCGAGAGGAGGCTAAGGGGGGCGTTAACACACTGCAGACAAGGTGCTGGAGGATTTGTTAGGATGGTGTATCGACGTGATAAGGCAGAAGTATCTAACGTTCCGGGCAGGGAGACAGTGACGGAGTGGCAGGCTAATCACCAGTGACAAGGTCTTGGATTAACGGCAGGCCAGCAGATGGCCCGGCCGGGGAAAGGACGATCGGGTAGCAGCGTCCTACCATCAGTAAATACTGACGTCCGCCGTGGACTAGCCTGCTGTGTGTTTGGAATATGGGATTGTTTTGGGCTGCTGGAAATCCTTAACTTTGTTTTAATAATGGTCTAACAATGATGTAAGTCCCTGGAGCACCTATAAGTTAAAGTTAAAGTACCAATGAATGTCTCAGGTTTGGCGAAATTATTCTCTGCATTCGACCCATCACCCTTGATCAACCCCTGGTAGGTGAGGGGAGCAATGAGCAGCAGCAGCAGGGAATATTTTTGTTGATTAAACCCCCAATTCTAACCCTTGATGCTGAGTGCCAAGCAGGGAGGTAAAGGGTCCCATTGTTATAGTCTTTGGTATGACTCGGCCGGGGTTTGAACTTACGACCTACCGATCTCATGGCGGACACTCTAACCCAGGGGTCACCAACGCGGTGCCCACTGGCCTGTTCTAAAAATAGCTCAAATAGCAGCACTTACCAGTGAGCTGCCTCTATTTATTTAATTGTATTTATTTACCAGCAAGCTGGTCTCGCTTTGCTCGACATTTTTAATTCTAAGAGAGACAAAACTCAAATAGAATTTGAAAATCCAAGAAAATATTTTAAAGACTTGGTCTTCACTTGTTTAAATACATGTATTTATTTTTTACTTTGCTTCTTATAAATTTTAGAAAGACAATTTTAGAGAAAAAATACAACCTTGAAAATTATTTTAGGATTTTTAAACACATATACCTTTTAAATTCCTTCCTATTCTTTCCTGACAATTCAAATCAATGTTCAAGTAAATTGATTTTTTTTTATATTAAAGAATAATAAATACATTTTCATTTAATTCTTAATTTTGCTTCTGTTTTTTCGACAAAGAATAATTGTGAAATATTTCTTCAAACTGATTATGATTAAAATTAAAAAAAAATATTCTGGTAAATCTAGAAAATCTTTAGAACAAATTTAAATCGTATTTCAAAGTCTTTTGAATTTCTTTAAAAACGTTTGTTCTGGAAAATCTAGAAGAAATAATGATTTGTCTTTGTTAGAAATATAGCTTGGTCCAATTTGTTATATATTCTAACAAAGTGCAGAATGGATTTTAACCTATTTAAAACATGTCATCAAAATTATAAGATTAATCTTAATTGGGAAAAATTACTAATGATGTTCCATGAATTATTTTTTAAATTTTTTTAAAAAAGATTCGAATTAGCTAGTTTTTGTCTTCTTTTTTTCAGGTGAATTTTGAATTTTAAAGAGTCGAAGTTGAAAATAAATTGTTTCAAAATTACATTTTTATTTTCTTCCTTTTTTCTCCTCTTTTAAACCGTCCAATTAAGTGTTTTTTTCATCATTTATTCCCTACAAAAAAATCTTCCGTAAAAGGAAAAAAAATGTACGACGGATTGACAGATAGAAATACCTATTTTTAAATATATATATATATATATATATATATGTATATATATATATATATATATATATATATATATATATATATATATATTTATTAAAGGTAAATTGAGCAAATTGGCTATTTCTGGCAATTTATTTAAGTGTGTATCAAGCTGGTAGCCCTTCGCATTAAACAGTACCCAAGAAGTAGCTCTTGGTTTCAAAAAGGTTGGTGACCCCTGCTCTAACCAGTAGGCCACTGAAGCACCCAACTAGAGAAAAATATAGAATAGAGTGGACTTTATTGTCATTATATTTGCATTTAACGAGATTAAAGACTCCAACTTAAGGTGCGGTAGTGGGAACAAATATGGGGTAAAAAAATAACACAAGAGGAAATAAAGGAAAAATTAACAATTGAAATAAACAGACTACTATCCAATTAAAATAATAAGCAATCCAGTACAATATACAAAACACTATAGAAATACAAAATACTGTACAATATACAGAACAAGACAATGGTACCGGAGTAATAAATAACAATCAGTGTCGGACGTATTGCACTCGAAGGGTAGTATTGCACAGTAGGGTATTAGGGCATGATATTGTATAGGGGTGAATTATTATTATAAGTTAGAGTTCAAGATTGTGACAGCTCTGGGAAAGTAGCTGTCTCTGAGCCTGTTTGATCTGGCTCTGATGCACCTGTAGCGCCTGCCCGATGGTAGCAGGTCGAACAGGTGGAAGCCAGGGTGTGTACTGTCCTTGGTCCTTTTTGCTTAGTTGAGGCAACGGGAGTTGTGTAAATCCTTCAGGGAGTGCAGGGGGAAGCCGATGATTTTTTGTGCATACTTTATGACCCTCTGAATCGCCTGTTTTTCTGCTTCAGTGCAGCTGGCGTGCCACACTGTTATGCAGTATATCAGCAGGCTCTCGACAGCCGAGCGATAGAAGGTCACCATCAACTGTTTCTCCAGTCTGTTATTCCTCAGCACCCTCAGGACGTGGAGTGTCCGCTGGGCCTTCCAGATGACCGCAGCTGTATTTTGGGTCCAGGAGAGGTCAGCACATATGAGGGTGCCGAGGAACTTGAAGGAACTGACTCTCTCCACCTCCTCGCCGTTGATGTAGAGGAGAGAGAATCTTCAGTGTTTTTCCTGAAGTCAAAGATGAGTTCCTTGGTTTTTGTGGTGTTCAGTGCCAGATTATTCACTGAACACCACGCTGATAGTTTCAGGACCTCATCTCTGTATGCAGACTCGTCCCCCCCTGTAATTGGACCCACCACCCTTGTGTCATATTATCTCAATCACCTGTTGGCTCCATTTTGAGAGAACATATGCAGTGTTGACACTCGGAAATGGCATAGCTCGGTTGGTAGAGCGGCAGTGCCAGCAACTTGAGGGTTGCAGGTTCGATCCCCACTTCCGCCATCCTAGTCACTGCCGTTGTGTCCTTAGGCAAGACACTTTACCCACCTCTCCCAGTGCTACCCACACTAGTTCAAATGTAAAAATTAGATATTGGGTTTCACTGTGTAAAGCGCTTTGAGTCACTAAAGAAAAAGCGGTGTATAAAAATTGGCTCCCAGGGACCCAATCAAGTCATAAAAATGGGGTCCCACACTACTTTTTTGGGGTGTCCCTCTTTTGTAAGCGTTTTGAAAACAAATGATGAATCTATGCATTATCCTGTTATATCTCACATTCTATATTGTGTTTTGGAAAATGTTTGTCATAAATGTTACTTAAAATCGTTTAAAAAATAATAGAAAAGAAAACACATTTTTATATATATGTACATGTATTCAGTTATAAACATTAGTTCACTTTCTTCTTTCCTTCATGGATATAAACTTTACCCTAGTTTTTTTTTTCTATATTTGTATTTATTAAGTTGTAGGTGTATTTATTTCAGTATAAAAGTGTAAAAAGTTTTTTGCTTCGGTCATGAAATGATGATAATGGTGTGCCAGGGCATACATACATTATTTATTTAACACTTAAATCTCTAGAGTCTACATCAACTTCAGATCTATGCCTCAATTCTAAGTTTGTTTGTTTTCTGCCCTTTTTGTCAAAGAAGACTATGTTTGTTACGGCAAACACACGAAATATGCAAAATCTTACACAAAAAAATATTTTTCAAAGTGGAATATTTGATGTGAATTAATCGGAACCTTGGATAGGTCAATAATTCATAAAAAACATTGATTTTGATTCAATATTATGTTTTGAGCAATGCCAGTTTTAAACAAAGATAAAGAGCTTTGTTTTTTTAGTCAATATTGAAACTTTTTCTAATTTCACCAGTAAGCTTTTTTATTCAACTTTTGTTATGTTTTGGTAATTTCAATAGTATTTTTAGAGTGTGCCGTGGGCCTTTAAAATATTAGCTGCGGGCCGCAAATGGCCTCCGGGGCACACTTTTGACACCCCTGCTATAGATAATAAAAAATTACATCTGATAAGTCTATCGATAAAAAGCAGAGCCTGGTCAATCGTCCTGTCCCCTTAGCAGAAAAACAGCCCCAAAGCATGATGTTTCCACCCCCATGCTTCACAGTAGGTTTGGTGTTCTTGGGATGCAACTCAGTATTCTTCCTCCAAACCCGACGAGTTGAGTTTATACCAAAAAGTTCTACTTTGGTTTCATCTGACCACATGACATCCTCCCAATCCTCTGCTGTATCATCCATGTATCCATTTTGGTATAAACTCAACTCGTCGTGTTTGGAGGAAGAAGAATACTGAGTTGCATCCCAAGAACACCAAACCTACTGTGAAGCATGGGGGTGGAAACATCATGCTTTGGGGCTGTTTTTCTGCTAAGAGGACAGGACGATTGATCCGTGTTAAGGAAAGAATGAATGGGGCCATGTATCGTGAGATTTTGAGCCAAAACCTCCTTCTATCAATGACAGCTTTCGAATGGTTGACCAAATACTTATTTTCCACCATAATTTACAAATAAATTCTTTAAAATTCCTGTAATGTGAGTTCCTGGATTTTTTTTTTCACATTCTGTCTCTCACAGTTGAAGTGTACCTATGATGAAAATTACAGACCTCTGTCATCATTTTAAGTGAGAGAACTTGCACAATCGGTGGCTGACTAAATACTTTTTTGCCCCACTGTATATATATATATATATATATATATATATATATCTATATATATATATAGATATATATATATATATATATATATATATATATATACATATATAGATATATATGTATATATATATATATATATGTACCCCGCCTTCCGCCCGATAGGCTCCAGCAACCCCCGCGACCCCAAAAGAGACAAGCAGTAGAAATGGATGGATGGATGAAAACACCCCGCACTGCCAGGTTGCTAATTTAAATTGAACTCTTGCCAAATTGAAGACGCCAACAGCCCACATTTGGCCCCGAAGTCTGTGGTTTGGACACCCCTCCACCTTTATTACTTCTTTATGCAGTTTTTTGGATTTGATCATGTCTATTTTTAGTAGGAATGCCACGCAACTCTCTTTACATAAAGACAGGCTGGTCCGCTGTCTTCTATTATCCACTCCCACACTATTCCTCTTGTTACAAGCCTCATTAAGGCGGCATCGAGGTGGCGCTAAAGCGTTTATTTCAAGGTCAAAAGAATCCTTGAAGCTGAAATTGTTTTTAATCGTAAAAACTCAGAAGGATTACATGCGTTTGTCTGGAGTCGGAACCCATTTCAATCTTAACATGCGTGCGAAAGTCATCTGAGTAGAATGTGTGTGATGCGGGCTGGAACGTACTCGGCAACACGCTGCTGGCTTTAGACCGTGCAAGAAAATCCTCAAAAATAAGTTGATTTAACACGCTTCTGCTTCAGATTGTGTTTCTTTTCATGCACCATAGTCAGCTAGTGTTTCGAGCTGCTAAAAAGAAAAAAAAAATGGAAAAAAACGTCTTGGACGGCATCCATCTCTTCTTCTATAATCCATTGATTTCAACAACAGGTCCATTCATGTGTCCATCCATTAGCAGCTCTGTCCTCTATTGTACTGTGAGTGTTGCCCTCATGGGCGTCACTTCACTACCCGGGCAAGCACTTAGCTTAAACCCACGCACGCACACAGTCACACTCACACACACACACTCTCACATGCATTAGCTTATTTTCCTCTAAGTGAAATTAGGCACTTCCACTCCAGCCCTATTGGTGGTGGTAATGCTCACAAAATACACAAACAGCAAGCTTTGTTAGCTTTTGCAGCACCATCTTTAAGATTTGGTGGGTCACTACTAGGGATAAGTACCTTAGTCTTTATTTTTTATACGTAGTGACTAGAAATGTCCTATAATGGCTTTTTTTCCCGATATTCTGATATTGTTCAACTCTTAATTACAGATACCGATATATACAGTCGTGGAATTAACACATTATTATGCCTCATTTTGTTGTGATGCCCCGCTGTATTAGTCAAACAATGTAACAAGTTTTTTTTCTAAAATAAATCAACTCAAGTTATGGAAAAAAATGTAATATTTATTATTGAAGTCACAAAAGTGCATTTTTTTTTAACATGCCTCAAAACAGCAGCTTGGAATTTGGGACATGTTTTCCCTGAGAGAGCATGAGGAGGTTGAGGTGGGCGAAAATAGGGTGTATATTGTAGCGTCCCGGAAGAGTTAGTGCTGCAAGGGGTTCTGGATATTTTTTTCTGTTGTGTTACGGTGCGGATGTTCTCCCGAAATGTGTTTGTCACTCCTGTTTGGTGTGGGTTCACAGTGTGCCGCAAATTTGTAAAAGTGTAACAATTGTTTTTACGCCCACCCTCAGTGTGACATTGATTGAAGGATTGATTTTTATTTTCTATTTAGCCTTTATTAAACCAGGTAATAATCCCATTGAGATCAAAGATCTCTTTTCCAAGGGAGACCCGGCCAAGAGAGCAGCAGAAAGGTTACAATAAAAACAGTAAAGCACACATAAAACATCACATTTACAACATTAAAACTTGCTCACATGACACATGTAAAGTCGTGGAATCAACACATTATTATGCCTCATTTTGTTGTGATGCCCCGCTGGATGCGTTAAACAATGTAACAATTTTTTTTTCTAAAATAAATCAACTCAAGTTATGGAAAAAAATGCCATATTTATTATTGAAGTCACAAAAGTGCATTTTTTTTAACATGCCTCAAAACAGCAGTTTGGAATTTGGGATATGTTTTCCCTGAGAGAGCATGAGGAAGTTGAGGTGGGCGAAAATAGGTGTATATTGTGGCGTCCCGGAATAGTTAGTGCTGCAAAGGGTTCTGGATATTTTTTTTTTGTTGTGTTCATGTTTATGTTGTGTTACGGTGCGGATGTTCTCCCGAAATGTGTTTGTCACTCTTGTTTGGTGTGGGTTCACAGTGTGCCGCAAATTTGTGAAAGTGTTAAAATTGTTTATACGGCCACCCTCAGTGTGACCTTGATTGAAGGATTGATTTTTATTTTCTATTTAGCCTTTATTTAACCAGGTAATAATCCCATTGAGACAAAGATCTCTTTTCCAAGGGAGACCCGGCCAAGAGGGCAGCAGCAAGGTTACAATAAGAACAGTAAACAACACATTAAACATCACATTTATAACATTAAAACTTGCTCACATCACACATGTACAGTCGTGGAATCAACACATTATTATGCCTCATTTTGTTGTGATGCCCCGCTGGATGCGTTAAACAATGTAACAAGTTTTTTTTCTAAAATAAATCATCTCAAGTTATGTAAAAAAATGCCATATTTATTATTGAAGTCACAAAGGTGCATTTTTTTTTAACATGCCTCAAAACAGCAGCTTGGAATTTGGGACATGTTTTCCCTGAGAGAGCATGAGGAGGTTGAGGTGGGCGAAAATAGGTGTATATTGTAGCATCCAGGAAGAGTTAGTGCTGCAAGGGATTCTGGATATTTTTTTCTGTTGTGTTACGGTGCGGATGTTCTCCCGAAATGTATTTGTCACTCTTGTTTGGTGTGGGTTCACAGTGTGCCGCACATTTGTAAAAGTGTTAAAATTGTTTAAACGGCCACCTTCAGTGTGACCTTGATTGATAGATTGATTTTTATTTTTCTATTTAGCCTTTATTTAACCAGGTAATAATCCCATTGAGATCAAAGATCTATTTTCCAAGAGACCCGGCCAAGAGGGCAGCAGCAAGGTTACAATAAAAACAGTAAACAACACATGAAACATCACATTTACAACATTAAAACTTGCTCACATCACACATGTGCATACAGACAAGGTAGACTGCAATCCTTTCACAGAAGCTTTAAACTCATTTAAGGGTTTGAAGTTGAATATTCGATTGTAGGTTATTCCAAGCCTTCGGTGCTGAAAACCTAAATGCTTTCTTGCCCAGTTCAGTTCTTACTTTGGGGATAACAAATTGAAGAACATTCATTGAACGCAAATTGTGACATCCTTGTTTTTTTGTTAAAAGATAGACTACATGGAGTGATACAAAGAATGGTTTTGTAGATGAAAACATACCAATGATTGAGGCGTCGAGCACATAAAGATAGATGTCCAGTTAACCATTGAGTATAAGACACAATGGTGAGTAAGGGGAGCGCAGTTGGTGATGAATTTCAGTGCCCCGTGGTACACACTATCCAGCTTGTGGAGACAACCAGCAGTAGCATCCATGTACAACACATCTCTGATTGATTGATTGAAACTTTTATTAGTAGATTGCGCAGTACAGTACATATTCCGTACAATTGACCACTAAAAGGTAACACCCGAATAAGTTATTCAACTTGTTTAAGTCGGGGTCCACGTTAATCAATTCATGGTATTCACCTTTATGGCTGCTGACCAAGTATGCGTTGCATTCACTTGTGTGTGTGAAAAGCCATAGATATTATGTGATTCGGCCGGCACGCAAAGGCAGTGCCTTTAATGTTTATTGGCGCTCTGTACTTCTCCCTACGTCCGTGTACACAGCGGCGTTTTAAAAAGTCATACATTTTATTTTTTTAAACCGATATCGAAATTTTTGAAACCGATCATTTCTGATATTACATTTTAGAGCATTTATCGGCCGTTAATATCGGCAGTCCGGTATTATCGGACATCTGGACTACCGACCAAATTTTGTCAGCGAGACTAAGTGCAGATGAACTTGAAACAGACTCGGCATAGTTGGCACATGGGCTTAAACGATATTTTTTTGGCACCGACCAAATCACGCCGGTTTGACCGGGTACTAAATTATGTAAAATCCAAACGGTGCCATGTTTCAGTACCTGAGTTGCCTGACTCAACCGGCTCTCTGCACTTTAGCCGTTGCAATTTTCAATGCGAACGAAGAAATTAAAGGGGAACATTATCAGCAGACCTATGTAAGCGTCAATTTATACCTTGATGTTGCAGAAAAAAGACCAAATATTTTTTTAACCGATTTCTGAACTCTAAATGAGTGAATTTTATCGAATTAAACGCCTTTCTATTATTTGCTCTTGGAGTTGTGACGTCACCTAAGTAGTCAATCGGCCATTATGGCAAACACATTATAAACATCGAGTCAAATCAGCTCTGCTATTTTCCATTTTTTCGACTGTTTTCCGTACCTTGGAGACATCATGCCTCGTCGGTGTGTTGTCGGAGGGTGTAACAACACCAACAGGGACCGATTCAAGTTGACTTACGTGGAGTGTGCATCGATTAGCACGGCATGCTAATTGATGCTGACATGCTACCGGCGATGTTAAGGCAGACATGGCACAGAGATGTATGGATAACCTGCAGATGCATTTCCAATGATAAAGTCAACGAAATCACAAAGGTGAGTTTTGTTGATGTTTTTGACTTATGTGCTAATTAGACATATTTGGTTGCGGCATGACTGCCAGCTAATCGATGCTAACATGCTATTTAGGCTAGCTGTATGTACATTTGTAGATAGATTTGCATCCAGCGTTTTCCTCCACCCACATTTAATGCCAAACAAACATTTACCAATCAATGGATTTAAGTTGATCCAGTGTCACAAGATGCGAAAGTCCCGAACGTTTGGTCTGCACATTTTACCGGCGATGCTAAGGCAGACATGGCTGAATAGCGTCAATAGCTATTCGCTCAATAGCTTCAGTTTCTTCTTCAATTTCGTTTTCGCTATCTGCCTCCATACTCCAACCATCCGTTTCAATACATGCGTAATCTGTTGAATCGCTGAAATCCGAGTCTGAATCCAAGCTAATGTCGCTATATCTTCCGCTTGGATAGCATGTATATCACTGGATGACGTCACAGGAAAATGGACGGTGGCTTCACATATAGTGAAAATCAGGCACTTTAAAGCCTTTTTTCGGGATATTGCGTGATCGGTAAAATTTTGAAAAAAACTTCAAAAAATAAAATAAGTCACTGGGAACTGATTTTTATTGGTTTTAACCCTTCTGAAATTGTGATGATGTTCCCCTTTAACTCAAAGCCAATCCAAAGTAAGTTATGTAAGGCTCTACTTTTCCAAAAATGCTATTATACTTTGGCTTTGCAATTGACATCCTACTGATTAGCGTTCAGGAATTTAAATGGTAATTTCAACACCTTCAAATTTGTTCATGAAAACTACACCTAAGATGCCCCCTTACAATCAAACAGCTGGTGCATAATAAGTACAATACTTACAGTATTAACACTTTGTAGGGTGCAACAGACAGCAAAGAACACCATGAACTATCCACTACTGCATTCTAACGTCTCGGACTTGCAATTGCAATTTATGGTAATCCGTGAAAATTATATGAAGAAATGTGATAATCAAAAAATATACAACAACTGGACAGAAATTATCATAATAATTCTGAAATGTTTAAAAAAAATAGATTTTTATTTTAATTTTAATCCAAAAACAGATTATATTTTTTGACACACACAAACGTTGGTACCGTCGAGTACCGGTATTGATTCACAGTATTGGCTCAAACACTTGGCAGGCAAACAGGCGTATGCGTAGCAGACTTCCTCCAACTGATGTTACATAATTTTTTCCACGCTAACAAAGCAAGCAGGTCTGATTGAAAGTGCATGAAAGTAAGGCTCCACTTTTCAAAATGCGCTAGCTCGATGCTAATTTACATTGGAGGTGCCATGCCGTGACTCCCCCTTAATGTAATTGATTGCGGCGGTGCATCATGGCAAAATAAATGTCCCTACTCCTTAAAAATGACTTCTTAAAAATGTATATATAAATGTACAGTATATGCATAGAGTATGTGTATATGTGTATACATCCATCCATCCATTTTCTACCTATTGTCCCGCTTGGGGTCGCGGGGGGTGTTGGAACCTATGTCAGCTGCATTCAGGCAGAAGGCGGAGAACACCCTGGGCAAGTCGCCACCTCATCACAGATGTGTATATACATATATATAATCACAAACACACACACATATATATATATGTGTATATATATATATATATATATATACATATATATATATATATATATATATATGTGTGTGTATATATATATATGCATAAGTATATATATGTACAGTATATGTATATATACATATATATATGTATAAGTATATATATATGTATATATACATATACACATGTATATACTGTATATATATATATATATATATATATATATATACATATATATATATATATGTATATAAATACATATATATATATATACTTATACATATATATTTATATATGTATATATATATGTATATATATATACTTATGCATATATATGTATATATATATATACTTATGCATATATATATATATATTTGTGTGTTTGTGTTTATATATATGTATATACACATCTGTGATGAGGTGGCGACTTGTCCAGGGTGTACACCGCCTTCTGCCTGAATGCAGCTGAGATAGGCTCCAGCACCCCCTGCGACCTGACGTAACGTACATATATATATATATATATATATATATATATATATATATATATATATATATATATATACACATATATATATATATATATATATATATATATATATATATATATATATATATATATATATATATATATATATATATATATATACATATATATACATATATGTGTGTGTACGTTACGTCAAGAAAAAACCCAGAGGCTATTTCATCCCTACAAGCCTGATTCGCAGGTTTCTCTGCTCTTCAGGAGATTTCAACTTAAAATCATATGTATGTCTATCTGTGTTGGCCCTGCGATGAGGTAGCGACTTGTCCAGGGTGTACCCCATCTTCCGACCGATTGTAGCTAAAATAAGCACCAGCACCCCCAGTGACCCCAAAAGGAATAAGCGGTAGAAAATGGATGGATGGATGGATCATACATATATATATTTGTGTATATGTATATACAGTATACACACACACACACACACACATATATAACTGTGTGTATATATATGTATATAAATATACTATAATTATATATACAATATATAAGTGTATATACTGTTTATGATTACTTACTTAAGCTAAAAGTTGTCCATCGTATCCGATGACGACAATCCATCACGATATTTTGTGAGTCCTCATGTGGCTGAACAATCCGATCCGTGATCCACACAATCTGCTGCAAACAGAGCAGGTGAAGGCACTGACTGGGGGTGCGGGTGTGGCAATGGCTTCATGCCTTCTTTGACGATTCGAGCCTCGTTGATCTCCTCGGTCCTCCTCAAGCTTATGCACTCCTTGTTGGAGGAGCTGCCGCCAAGTGGAACGTTGCGCTGCAGTGTCCTCCAGCTTGGTCGGGTTAAGGCCGCATTTCTTCATGACAGTTTTCATTTGATCTTTATAAGGCTTTTTTGGGCCTCCTGCCAAGCAATATATATATATGTATATATATATATATATATATATATATATATATATATATATATATATATATATATATATATATATATATATATATATATATATATATATATATACTGTGTGTATATAGATATATATATACTGTGTGTATATAGATATATACATACTGTGTATATATATATATATATATATATATATATATACTTATGTATATATATACATATATATACAGTATATATATATACACACACACACAGTATATACAGTATAGATGTATATATATATTAATCTAATTATATATATTTATATAATAATATATTTAATTCCTGTATATATATTATTATATATGTAATAATAATATATAATTAAATAAGTACATTGTACAATAATAGGCAGTAACTAAAGAAAAATGAGCAAAACAATATGATCTAAGTGGGGTGGGGCGGAGGCGTGGTTGGGGGCGTATTTGGGGCAGTGGGCGTGGTTAAGAGGGGTGGCGTATCAATCAATCAATCAATCAATATTCATTTATATAGCCCTAAATCACTAGTGTCTCAAAGGGCTGCACAAACCACAACACAAACCACTACGACATCCTCGGTAGGCCCACATAAGGGCAAGGAAAACTCACACCCAGTGGGACGTATAAGTCACCAACTCGAGTATTTCATATATATTTCATATATATATATAAATATATATATATATATATATGTATGAAATATTTGACTTTGGGGGAATTCTAGCTATATATATTTATTTTATTATATATAAATAAAATATATAGTTGAATTTCAGACGGCACCTATCTAATACACAGTAATAAACACACAATTGTTCTACTAACTGTACTGTGCTTGCTGGTTATTAAAAAACAACAACAACACTTACCTTTCACTATTTTAGTAACCTTTGTTCTGCCATTTGCGTATTGGCGAGCCATCTCCGAATCCGGGAACATCCTTCACGGATTTGCTGTAGACATTCGCAAATGAGAACGGGATGTTGCTTACATCTATCACCATAGCCATCTTTGTCTCAGCATAAGATACACCATCGGGTCTCCATTTTGCAAGGTAGGCCATAATACTGGGTTGTGAACGATGCTGCTCTGCGGACGCTTTGTGCTTCGCTGACCGTTCATGACTAAGTATATCCGTTCACCGTGTTCAATGGAGAAGTCTGTTCTACAAAAAGGAACAGGCAACATACCCCTTTCCCTTCAAACTCTCCTGGATAAACTGAAAATATTGTTTCCAATCGTTCTGGAACTTGCAAGCGTATTTCTTCATTATGCTCGTCGACGGTGTAAAATATTGGGTTGGAGTCAATAACCAGGCGACGTGATGAAGTTACGTCTCTTTATTGTGGGCTTCGGAACAGACATTCTATTCTATGTACAGTAGATGGCAGTATTGTCCTGTTTAAGAGGGTCACAACATTGAGTCAGGTTCTCATGGAGCTGGAGTGGGCGTGGCCTCCAGCTTCGTCTGAATTTCGGGAGATTTTCAGGAGAAAATTTGTCCGGGGAGGTTTTCAGGAGAGGCGCTGAATTTCGGGAGTCTCCCGGAAAATCCAGGAGGGTTGGCAAGTATGTTGACCCCCCCCCCCCCCCCCAGCTCAAGCCCCACATTTATATTTATATATATATATATATATATATATATATATATATATATATATATATATATATATATATATATATACGCTACTGATTAGCATTAGCATATTTACATTGGACTTTTGTGCTCGTCACAGTTTGTCGATAACAAACACCATGTTCAAACATAAGGGTGTCCATATGTGCACTTGGCACCAGGATGCCCTAGGCCGCAGTTCCATGATCGACTTTGTAGTTGTGTCATCGGATTTGCGGCCTCATGTTTTGGACACTCGGGTGAAGAGAGGGGCGGAGCTTTCTACCGATCACCACCTGGTGGTGAGTTGGCTGCGATGGTGGGGGAGGATGCCGGACAGACCTGGGAGGCCCAAACGCATTGTGAGGGTCTGCTGGGAACGTCTGGCAGAGTCTCCTGTCAGACAAAGTTTCAATTCCCACCTCCGGAAGAACTTTGAACATGTCACGAGGGAGGTGCTGGACATTGAGTCCGAGTGGACCATGTTCCGCACCTCTATTGTCGAGGCGGCAGATCGGAGCTGTGGCCGCAAGGTAGTTGGTGCCTGTCGGGGCGGCAATCCTAAAACCCCTTGGTGGACACCAGCGGTGAGGGATGCCGTCAAGCTGAAGAAGGAGTCCTATCGGGTCCTTTTGGCTCATAGGACTCCGGAGGCAGTGGACAGGTACCGACAGGCCAAGCGGTGTGCAGCTTCAGCGGTCGCGGAGGCAAAAACTCGGACATGGGAAGAGTTCGGGGAAGCCATGGAAAACGACTTCCGGACGGCTTCGAAGCGATTCTGGACCACCGTCCGCCGCCTCAGGAAGGGGAAGCAGTGCACTATCAACACCGTGTATGGTGCGGATGGTGTTCTGCTGACCTCGACTGCGGATGTTGTGGATAGGTGGAAGGAATACTTCGAAGACCTCCTCAATCCCACCAACACGTCTTCCTATGAGGAAGCAGTGCCTGGGGAATCTGTGGTGGACTCTCCTATTTCTGGGGCTGAGGTCGCTGAGGTAGTTAAAAAGCTCCTCGGTGGCAAGGCCCCGGGGGTGGATGAGATCCGCCCGGAGTTCCTTAAGGCTCTGGATGCTGTGGGGCTGTCTTGGTTGACAAGACTTTGCAGCATCGCGTGGACATCGGGGGCGGTACCTCTGGATTGGCAGACCGGGGTGGTGGTTCCTCTCTTTAAGAAGGGGGACCGGAGGGTGTGTTCCAACTATCGTGGGATCACACTCCTCAGCCTTCCCGGTAAGGTTTATTCAGGTGTACTGGAGAGGAGGCTACGTCGGATAGTCGAACCTCGGATTCAGGAGGAACAGTGTGGTTTTCGTCCTGGTCGTGGAACTGTGGACCAGCTCTATACTCTCGGCAGGGTTCTTGAGGGTGCATGGGAGTTTGCCCAACCAGTCTACATGTGCTTTGTGGACTTGGAGAAGGCATTCGACCGTGTCCCTCGGGAAGTCCTGTGGGGAGTGCTCAGAGAGTATGGGGTATCGGACTGTCTTATTGTGGCGGTCCGTTCCCTGTACGATCAGTGCCAGAGCTTGGTTCGCATTGCCGGCAGTAAGTCGAACACATTTCCAGTGAGGGTTGGACTCCGCCAAGGCTGTCCTTTGTCACCGATTCTGTTCATAACTTTTATGGACAGAATTTCTAGGCGCAGTCAAGGCGTTGAGGGGTTCCGGTTTGGTGGCTGCAGGATTAGGTCTCTGCTTTTTGCAGATGATGTGGTCCTGATGGCTTCATCTGACCGGGATCTTCAGCTCTCGCTGGATCGGTTCGCAGCCGAGTGTGAAGCGACCGGAATGAGAATCAGCACCTCCAAATCCGAGTCCATGGTTCTCGCCCGGAAAAGGGTGGAGTGCCATCTCCGGGTTGGGGAGGAGACCCTGCCCCAAGTGGAGGAGTTCAAGTACCTAGGAGTCTTGTTCACGAGTGAGGGAAGAGTGGATCGTGAGATCGACAGGCGGATCGGTGCGGCGTCCTCAGTAATGCGGACGTTGTACCGATCCGTTGTGGTGAAGAAGGAGCTGAGCCGGAAGGCAAAGCTCTCAATTTACCGGTCGATCTACGTTCCCACCCTCACCTATGGTCATGAGCTTTGGGTCGTGACCGAAAGGATAAGATCACGGGTACAAGCGGCCGAAATGAGTTTCCTCCGCCGTGTGGCAGGGCTCTCCCTTAGAGATAGGGTGAGAAGCTCTGCCATCCGGGAGGAGCTCAAAGTAAAGCCGCTGCTCCTCCACATCGAGAGGAGCCAGATGAGGTGGTTTGGGCATCTGGTCAGGATGCCACCCGAACGCCTCCCTAGGGAGGTGTTTAGGGCACGTCCAACCGGTAGGAGGCCACGGGGAAGACCCAGGACACGTTGGGAAGACTATGTCTCCCGGCTGGCCTGGGAACGCCTCGGGATCCCCCGGGAAGAGCTAGACGAAGTGGCTGGGGAGAGGGAAGTCTGGGTTTCCCTGCTTAGGCTGTTGCCCCCGCGACCCGACCTCGGATAAGCGGAAGATGATGGATGGATGGATGGATATTTACATCACGACTTCATCAAATCCAAATTTGGTCATACATTCAAGACGCATTTAGAATCAAACAGTATAATAAGCGCAACACCTACATTATAAACACTATGTAGTGTCAGGCTTGCCCCTGACAGTTAGTCTATGTTTTAGTTTTTTCCTCCGCATTTGTCTGTTTCCTGTGTTTAGTATTTCCTGTCTTTTAGAACCTGTCAAGTGCTCTTAATTTGTCAGCTTCCTGTCTTGTTCCCTGAGTGCTGTGTTCCCCTTCAGCTGCGGCTGATTGGCATCTGGCCACACCTGTTGCCAATCAGCCGGCTCCTATTTGTAGCTCCTTTGTCTTGTGTCAGTTGCTGGATCATTGTATTGTATTGTATTGTCGTTGCCTCATGTCACTCTTGTGTCTTGCTACCTGTCGTGTCTGGCATCATTTCAGCTATTACCTGTCGTGCTACATCTTGTCCTGGTCGTCGTAGCGGTAAGCTGTTTTTGTTAGCTAATAGCTATTTCCAATTTTTCTGTTTGTTATCCTCTAGCTTCCATGCTAAAGTTCCTTTTTGTTTTTCTAGCTCCCAGTGCTAGCTCTTTTAGTTTGTTATCCCGCCCACGTGCGTGCTTTTTGTTTGTTGTTGTTCTATTATTTAAATTAAATCATGTTTTCCCATTCAATGCCTGCCTCCTTCTCTGCATAATGGGGTTCGTCAACAAATAACCCTGACATGAAGCACTCAACAAAAGACAAGACTGGCACGTACAACTCAATGGCAAAGACTACTTCCTGACCACAGCCCAGGACGAACTGAAATGAATGCATACTTGCAAATGCCATTCAGAAGTGTAAGAAAATACATAACAGAACAGTTTTCATTATCTGCTCACTGGTAAATCCAAAAATGTGATGTTTTTGAAGACACAGTAAAGTACTAAATATTGGTACTGTTGAGTTGGGCTTAACATCGGTTCAATGTAGCCACTGTTACTACTTGGTCCCAATGCAAGTGGACGGTAACGTTTCAAAACTGACCCATGTGCACTTAAATGTGGTGCATGTGCTGTTCCCCTACAAAGAAGCTGACAATTCTTGGTCATTTATTCCTAAAAATGCTCGCTAGTAAACTAATCGAATACATTTGGGATACATAGTCAACATTGATAGTAGGTCAAATAGTACTTATCCTAATTATTAGGCCTCTCCAGTTGTGTTGTGTCGTCGGCGCGAGCTTTGAGGAATGAAAATTTTTGATTGTAACGTTTTGTCTCAGCCTTGTGATGCAATCAGAGTGCAAGAATATATTATGCTAATAACCTCATTTGAAGACGCACCCAGCGAGACCGGAACCGAGCGGAGAACCCTCCCGCCTCGGTGCTGTTGCAGCCCCTGAGAGAGCTCATTAATGGAAAAAAGCATCCAAGACGACGACCACGCGGACCATAATTCATCATGGCGCATGTGACCTCCCTCCACGCCGCCGCCGGCTCTTCCTCCAACCGGCCTGATACTCGCTACCCTGCCGGGTCTCAGCGCTCCAGGGTTTTTTTCTCCCTCTAAGCTTTGTTTACGAGATTCTGCTCTCCAGTCGCCGGCAAACACATGCGGCTGTCTGGCGTAGTAAACATAGTAACGCGGCGCCACGCCACGCCTGGTGACATCAGGGGGAAGCAGGTTTTTGCGGTAATGGTGGCGTCGTGCAAAGCGGAGATGTTATAGATGGAATGTGGCAGATGTTTATGTTGACCCCGACCTTCACTGCAGGCTCTTGCTGTACATCAACCAGTAGCACGCAAGCCCGCGGCCCCCCTCGTCACTTGCATTTACTTTGACATTTTAATGATCCGGCAAGCACATCGCCAATTACACTGCAACTTCTCTGGAACAACACCACCCCTTTAGGAGCGCTGGTCTATTCAGTCACACCCAACAATGTCATTTTTAACGCTAACTCTCATACAAGTACAAACCCCGTTTCCGTATGAGTTGGGAAATTGTGTTAGATGTAAATATAAACAAAATACAATCATTTGCAAATCATTTTCAGCCCATATTCAGTTGAATATGCTACAGAGATTTAATGTTCAAAATGAGAAACTTTTTTTTTTGTACAAATAATCATCAACTTTAGAATTTGATGCCAGCAAAACGTGACAAAGAAGTTGGGAAAGGTGGCAATAAATACTGGTAACGTTGAGGAATGCTCATGAAACACTTATTTGGAACATCCCATAGGTGTGCAGGCTAATTGAGAACAGGTGGCTGCCATGATTGGGTATAAAAACAGCTTCCCAAAAAATGCTCAGTCTTTCATAAGAAAGGATGGGGTGAGGTACACCCCTTTGTCCACAACTGCGTGAGCAAATAGTCAAACAGTTTAAGAACAACGTTTCTCAAAGTGCAATTGCAAGAAATTTAGGGATTTCAACATCTACGGTCCATAATATCATCAAAAGGTGCAGAGAATCTGGAGAAATCACTCCATGTAAGCGGCATGGCCGGAAAACAACATTGAATGACTGTGACCTTCGATCCCTCAGACGGCACTGTATCAAAAACCGACATCAATCTCTAATGGATATCACCTCATGGGCTCAGGAACACTTCAGAAAACCACTGTCACTAAATACAGTTGGTCGCTACATCCGTAAGTGCAAGTTAAAGCTCTACTATGCAAAGCGAAAGCCATTTATTCACAAGATCCAGAAACGCCGCTGGCTTCTCTGGGCCCGAGATCATCTAAGATGGACTGATGCAGAGTGGAAACGAGTCCACATTTCAAATTGTTTTTGGAAATATTCGACATCGTTTCATCCGGACCAAAGGGAAAGCGAACCACCCAGACTGTTATCGACGCAAAGTTCAAAAGCCAGCATCTTTGATGGTATGGGGGTGCGTTAGTGCCCAAGGTATGGGTAACTTACACATCTGTGGAGGCACCATTAATGCTGGAAGGTACATACAGGTTTTGGAACAACATATGCTGCCATTTAAGCGCCGTCTTTTTCATTGACGCCCCTGCTTATTTCAGCAAGACAATGCCAAGCCACATTCAGCACGTGTTACAACAGCGTAGCTTCGTAAAAAAAGAGTGCGGGTACTTTCCTGGCCCGCCTACAGTCCAGACCTGTCCCCCATTGAAAATGTGTGGCGCATTATGAAGCGTAAAATCCGACAGCGGAGACCCCGGACTGTTGAACGACTGAAGCGCTACATAAAACAAGAATGGGAAATAATTCCACTTTCAAAGCTTCAACAATTAGTTTCCTCAGTTCCCAAACGTTTATTGAGTGTTGTTAAAAGAAAAGGTGATGTAACACAGTGGTGAACATGCCCTTTCCCAACTACTTTGGCACGTGTTGCAGCCATGAAATTCTAAGTTAATTATTATTTGCAAAAAAAAATAAAGTTTATGAGTTTCAACATCAAATATCTTGTCTTAGTAGTGCATTCAACTGAATATGGGTTGAAAAGGATTTGCAAATCATTGTATTCCGTTTATATTGACATCTAACACAATTTCCCAAATCATATGGAAACGGGGTTTGTATGTTTTGTTCAACATGCATGACGTTCCAAAGCAAATTGGAGCAATGACAAGTACCAAGGGCGCCGTTGGAGCGTCTCGCTGGTGCATTAGCTTCATTCTCCTCCACTTAGCCATCATCTATTTAGGGAGCGCACCGGTTCGCTCGCTCTTTATTGGACCATGCATCACATGTCATTTGGCCTTGTGTCTGCTCTTTCCTAAAACAACACTACCTGGCTGTATGCCCGTGCAATTAAGAAGGCGATGTCAACTCTCGGCACGCCTCTACAGTGTCTGCATGTGTTTAATGCACCTGTCAGTCAAGCCCAGCAGCCCCTCCACCTTTTGCACGCCCACCTGCAACCCTGAGCCGATGACAGGTGTTGTCATGGCCGGACAAAGGCAACCACTGTGAACGTGTTTAACGCGATCATACACACTTTTGATTAGTGGTTAGAGTGTTCGCCCTGAGATCGGTAGGTTGTGAGTTCAAACCCCGGCTGAGTCATACCAAAGACTATGAAAATGGGACCCATTACCTCCATGCTTGACACTTGGCATCAAAGGTTGGAATTGGGTGTTAAATCACCAAAAATGATTACCGGGCGTGGCCACAGCTGCTACTCACTGCTCCCCTCACCTCCCAAGGGGTGATCAAGGGTGATGGGCGTGATAGTCATTGGTACTTTAACTATAACTTTAATGTGTTTGTGTTACGGAAGCTACATTAGGAACTATTCTTGTTATCGCTCAAGTATCGGAGGATATCGACTTGCATGAATTTTTTTTAAATTGAAACTGTTTACTTGTGCAAAGCTGTGATGTAAGCACCAATAAGCAAGTCATTTACAAAAGATAAACATTCTAGGCTACAGGCTACGAAGAGCTAGCAGCTACACTACAGGGAAGCACTCAATAGCACACAAGCTAAACATACGTAATAACCGTCTTTATTTGAAAAAAACACCACATTTGTCAATATTAACATGTATCAAATGATTATACAAACCCTGTTTCCATATGAGTTGGGAAATTGTGTTAGATGTAAATATAAACGAAATACAATGATTTGCAAATCAATCTTCAACCCATATTCAATTGAATATGCAACAGACAACATATTTGATGTTCAAACTGATCAACATTTTTATATTTTTTTTGCAAATAATCATTAACTTTAGAATTTGATGCCAGCAACACGTGACAAAGTAGTTGGGAAAGGGCATGTTCACCACTGTGTTACATCACCTTTTCTTTTAACAACACTCAATAAACGTTTGGGAACTGAGGAAACTAATTGTTGAAGCTTTGAAAGTGGAATTCTTTCCCATTCTTGTTTTGTGTAGAGCTTCAGTCGTTCAACAGTCCGGGGTCTCCGCTGTCGTATTTTACACTTCATAATGCGCCACACATTTTCCATGGGATACAGGTCTTGACTGCAGGAGTGCCAGGTAAGTACCCGCACTCTTTTTTTAAAAAGACACCCTGTTGTAACACGTGCTGAATGTGGCTTGGCATTGTCTTGCTGAAATAAGCAGGGGCGTCCATGAAAAAGACGGCGCTTAAATGGCAGCATATGTTGTTCCAAAACCTGTATGTAGCTTTCAGCCATAATGGTGCCTTCACAGATGTGTAAGTTACCCATGCCTTGGGCACTAATGCACCCCCATACCATCACAGATGCTGGCTTTTGAACTTTGCGTCGATAACAGTCTGGATGGTTCGGTTCATCTTTGGTCCAGATGAAACGCTCTCGAATATTTTCCAAAAACAATCTGAAATGTGGACTCGTCAGACCACGACACACTTTTCCACTTTGCATCAGTCCATCTTAGATGATCTCGAGCCCAGGGAAGCCAGCGGCGTTTGTGGATGTTGTTGATAAATGATGTTGAGTTTATACCAAAATGGATACATGGATGATACAGCAGAGGATTGGGAGAATGTCATGTGGTCAGATGAAACCAAAATAGAACTTTTTGGTATAAACTCAACTCGTCGTGTTTGGAGGAAGAAGAATACTGAGTTGCATCCCAAGAACACCATACCTACTGTGAAGCATGGGGTTGGAAACATCTTGCTTTGGGGCTGTTTTTCTACTAAGGGGACAGGACGATTGATCCGTTTTAAGGAAAGAATGAATGGGGCCATGTATCGTGAAATTTTGTTTCAAAACCTCCTTCCATCAGTGAGAGCTTCGAATGGTTGACCAAATACTTATTTTCTACCATAATTTACAAATAAATTTTTTAAAATTCCTACAATGTGAATTCCTGTATTTTTTTTCACATTCTGTCTCTCACAGTTGAAGTGTACCTATGATGACAATTACAGACCTCTGACATCATTTTAAGTGGGAGAACTTGCACAATCGGTGGCTGACTAAATACTTTTTTGCCCCACTGTAAATTAAAAATGAAAGACCGGCGCTACCATATATGGAGATACCCGCAGACTTCACATTCAGAAAACGTCACAGGTTGTGCCAATTACAAACCCCAAAACCAGTGAAGTTGGCACGTTTTGTAAATCGTAAATAAAAACAAAATACAACTTATTTGGAAATCCTTTTCAACATATATTCAACTGAATAGACTGCAGAGACAAGATACTTAATGTTCGAACTGAAAAATTCTGTTTTTTGCAAACATTAGCTCATCTGGATTTTGATGCCTGCATTATGTTTCAAAAAAGTTGGCAAAAGTGGCAAAAAAGACTGAGGAAGTTGAGGAATGCTCATCAAACACTTATTTAGAACATACCACAGATGAACAGGCTAATTGGGAACAGGTGGGTGCCATGATTGGGTGTTAAAGCAGCTTTCCTGAAATGCTCAGTCATTCACAAACAAGGATAGGGCGAAGGTCACCACTTTGTCAACAAATGCGTGAGCAAATTGTCGAACGGTTTAAGAACAACATTTTCCAATGAGATATTGCAAAGAATTTAGGGCTTTCATCTATGGTCCGTAATATCATCAAAAGGTTCCGATAATTTGGGGAAATCACGGCACGTAAGCAATGATATTACGGACCTTCGATCCCTCAGGCTGTACTGCATCAAAAAGCGACATCAGCGTGAAAAGGATATCACCACATGGGCTCAGGAACACTTCAAGAAAACACTCTCAGTAACTACAGTTTGTCGCTACACCTGTAAGTGCAAATTAAAACTCTACTATGCAAAGCGAAAGCCATTTATCAACAACACCCAGAAATGCTACCATCTTTGCTGGGACCGAGCTAATCTAAGATGGACTGATGCAAAGTGGAAAGGGTTCTGTGGTCTAATAAGTCCACATTTCAAATTGTTTTGGAAACTGCGGACCAAATAAGAAAAGAACCGCCCGGATTGTTTCAGGCGCAAAGTTTAAAAACCAGCATTTGTGATGGTATGGGGGTGTATTTGTGCCCAAAGCATGGGTAACTTACACATCTGTGAATACACCATTAATGCTGAAAGGTACATACAGGTTTTGGAGCAACATATGTTGCCATCCAGGCAACATCTTTTTCATGGCCACATTCTGCACAGGTTGCAATAGTGTGGTTTCATAGTAAAAGACTGCGGGTACTAGACTGGCCTGCCTTTAGTCCAGACTTGTCTCCCATTGAAATTGTGTGGGCCATTATAAAGCCAAAAATACGACAACGGATACTGTTGAACAACATAACCTTTGGGAACTGAGGAGACTAATTTTTGAAGCTTTTTAGGTGAAATTATTTTCCATTCTTGCTGGATGTACAAGCAAAAATGGGAAATAATTCCACTTGAAAAGCTTCAAAAATTAGTCTCCTCAGTTCCCAAACGTTTACTGAGTGTTGTTAAAAGGAAAGGCCATGTAACACAGTGGTAAAAATGCTCCTATGCCAACTTTTTTGCAATTTGTTGCTGCCATTAAATTCTAAGTTAATGATTATTTGCAAAGAAAACATTAAGTATCTCAGTTCAAACATTAAGTATCTTGTGTTTGCAGTCTATTCAATTGAATATAAGTTGCAAAGGATTTGCAAATCATTATATTCTGTTTTTATTCACAAATTCCACAACATGCCAACTGGTTTTGGGTTTTGTACAAATGGCTTGTTCGCCTCTATGGTTTGCTTTTACATTTTCAAGACTTATGCAAATCCGAATACCATCAGATTACAATTGTCGGTTGGCACCTTTAACAATTTTTGCCCAGGTCTGCCTTGAATTGTACTTTTATTTGTAAAGCAGGCGCACAAAATTGACAAGCCCGCTGACCACCTTTACATAAATGTACGTAAAAAAACGTTGAAACCGAGTGATTTTATATTGTGTTGTCAGTGCATACAGGGACAATTGCAGTGCTCTACATTCACTGAATGCACGTCTTTGTGTTTGCATTCGTGTTCCCTTGAGCCACATCCCACTAATCATTGTCTGTTTACATCCCTCAGTGCATTGCTGCACTGGCTCCAGGTTTCATTCGGGAATTTTGGGTGTCCTGGGTTCACCGCAGATGTTGTTTTAGAGGATTTCCTGGCAGTGTAAATGTGTGTGTGTGTGTATAAAATGTAGGTCAGCCCTGCAGTTCTAGCCTGCTGGTGAACCCTCCAATCTAGACTGGCATGCATGATTGTGTCCCCCCGCCCCCAAACCTCTCCCCCAGTCCTTTCACCATAGCAATAATGCAACCCTAAAAGCAACGCTGACCAACCAGTAACTACAGGTCCTTGAAGACTATTGAAGGTACAATCCAGTCTTGTGTTCATTTAGAGAAGATTAATGTCATTAAAGGGTGCTTGTCCTGGGCTTCACGGTGGCAGAGGGGTTAGTGCGTCTGCCTCCCAATACGAAGGTCCTGAGTAGTCAGGGTTCAATCCCGGGCTCGGGATCTTTCTGTGTGGAGTTTGCATGTCCTCCCCGTGAATGCGTGGGTTCCCTCCGGTTACTCCGGCTTCCTCCCACTTCCAAAGACATGCACCTGGGGATAGGTTGATTGGCAACACTAAATTGGCCCTAGTGTGTGAATGTGAGTGTGATGAGGTGGCGACTTGTCCAGGGTATACCCCACGTGCCGCCCGATTGTAGCTGAGATAGGCACCAGCGCCCCCCGCGACCCCAAAGGGAATAAGTGGTAGGAAAAAGGATGGATGGATGGGTGCTTGTCTTTTCTCGTTGGCCCCCTGGGTTTCTGCCAGAGAGTCCAAGTGTGGCTGCTTGATTTCTGCAGTTTTTTGCTGGTGGTTGCAGGATGGAGGAAACGGAGGGGTAGACAATGGTCAAGAAGAGACGAGCCAAAACGGATGCCAAGTTGAAGGAAGAAGACAAACGATTAGTTCCATACTCGCCAACCTTGAGACCTCCGAATTCAGGAGATTGGGGGTGGGGGTTGTATATATTTTCAAGTGTGTGTGTATATATATATATATATATATATATATATATGTATGTGTATATATATATATATATATATATATATATATATATATATATATATATATATATATATTAGGGGTGGGCAAATTAATGCGTTAATTACAAGTTAACTCATCAATCTATTAACGCCGACAATTATTTTATCGCACATTTGCGTATGTTGTTTACATGCTTTTATTTTGTTAACGCTTTTTCTTAGCAAGATGGCGGCGCCCGGACGGGCTTCGGCATCGAGGGGCTCTTGGTAAAGATGGAACATTTGGCAAAAATACCGGACAATTCTGCAAATTTCATGGCTGGCTTAAAGCGTGGTCACTCCGGGATCACTTACGACCTTCAGACAATTCTGAATGTGGATGGATCGGGCCGTTTTGGACTGAATGACGCGTGCTTGCTAGACCGGCTAGCTAGCATGGGAATACTTTGCCGGCTACATCCAGCGGGCTGTGAAGCAGCGGAGTATATGTGTTGTATGTCTATTTATCAATAATGCAGACGAGGCGTGTTTTAATCGTTGCCCAGCCCTAATATATATATATATATATATATTTATATATATATACAGTGGGGCAAAAAAGTGTTTAGTCAGCCACCGATTGTGCAAGTTCTCCCACTTAAAATGATGACAGAGGTCTGTAATTTTCATCATAGGTACACTTCAACTGTGAGAGACAGAATGTGAAAAAAAATCCAGGAATTCACATTACAGGAATTTTACAGAATTTATTTGTAAATTATGGTGGAAAATAAGTATTTGGTCAACCATTCAAAGCTTTCATTGACGGAAGAAGGTTTTGGCTCAAAATGTCACGATACATGGCCCCATTCATTCTTTCCTTAACATGGATCAATCGTCCTGTCCCCTTAGCAAAAAAACAGCCCCAAAGCATGATGCTTCCACCCCCATGCTTCACAGTAGGTATGGTGTTCTTGGGATGCAACTCGGTATTCTTCTTCCTCCAAACACGACGAGTGGAGTTTATACCAAAATGGATACATGGATGATACAGCAGAGTATTGGGAGAATGTCATGTGGTCAGATGAATCCAAAAAAGGACTTTTTGGTTAGAATTTTTTTGGTTTGAATTTCATAGCTGCAACACTTGCCGAAATAGTTGGGAAAGGGCATGTTCACCACTGCTTTACATTACCTTTCTTTTAACATCACTCAATAAACGTTTGGGAACTGAAGAAGCAAATTGTTGAAGCTTTAAAAGTGGAATTCTTTCCCATTCTTTCTTTTATGTAGAGCTTCAGTCGTTCAACAGCCCGGGGTCTCCGCTGTCGTATTTTACGCTTCATAATGCGCCACACATTTTCGATGGGAGACAGGTCTGGACTGCAGGCGGGCCAGGAAAATACCCGCACTCTTTTTTTTACGAAGCCAAGCTGTTGTAACAAGTGCTGAATGTGGCTTGGCATTTTCTTGCTGAAATAAGCAGGGGCGTCCATGAAAAAGACAGCGCTTAAATGGCAGCATATGTTGTTCCAAAACCTGTATGTACCTTTCAGCATTAATGGTGCCTTCACAGATGCGAAAGTTACCCATGCCTTGGGCACTAATGCACCCCCATACCATCACAGATGCTGGCTTTTGAACTTTGCGTCGACAACAGTCTGGATGGTTCGCGTCCCCTTTGGTCCGGATGACACAATGTCTAATATTTCCCAAAAGAATTTCAAATGTGGACTCGTCAGACCACAGAACACTTTTCCACTTTGCATCAGTCCATCTTTGATGATCTCGGGCCCAGAAAAGCCTGCGGCGTTTCTGGATGTTGTTGATAAATGGCTTTCGCTTTGCATAGTAGAGCTTTAACTTGCGCTTTCAGATGTAGCGACGAACTGCATTTAGCGACAGTGGTTTTCTGAAGTGTTCCTGAGCCCATGTGGTGATATCCTTTAGAGATTGATGTCGGTTTTTGATGCAGTTCCGTCTGAGGGAATGAATGTCACGGTCATTCAATGTTGGTTTCCGGCCATGCTGCTTACGTGGAGTAATTTCTCCAGATTCTCTGAACCTTTTGATGATATTATGGACCGTAGATGTTGAAATCCCTAAATATCTTGCAATTGTACTTTGAGAAACGTTGTTCTTAAACTTTTTGACTATTTGCTCACACAGTTGTGGACAAAGGAGAGTACCTCGCTCCATCCTTTCTTGTGAAAGACTTAGCATTTTTTGGAAAGCTTTTTTAAACCCAATCATGGCACCCACCTGTTCCCAATTAGCCTGCACACCTGTGGGATGTTCCAAATAAGTGTTTGATGAGCATTCCTCAGCTTTATCAGTATTTATTGCCACCTTTCCCAACTTCTCTGTCACGTGTTTCTGGCATCAAATTGTAAAGTTAATGATTATTTGCAAAAAAAATCAGTTTATCAGTTTGAACATCAGATATGTTGTCTTTTTAGCATATTCAACTGAATATGGGTTGAAAATGATTTGCAAATCATTGTATTCCGTTTATATTTACATCTAACACAATTTCCCAACTCATATGGAAACGGGGTTTGTACTTTCAGTCTTCGGCAGCATAACTGCTTCTACTTTAAAGGTCCCCCACAGGATTATTCAAGTATGTCTTCAGTCCTGGTGTCAAACGGTTATTGGGTCATAGAAGGACGCAGGAAATGCGATTTACTGAAACAGACAAAACTGGACTAACAGGACGATCCAGACCAGCTCAACCCCTCGAGGCTCGATAAAAAGGACTCGCCTCCTGTCAGTCGCTTGCGTCTCAAGCATGGAAATTGACAGTATTAACCTTAAGTGGTGCTTGACTTCTCAATGCTCTCTCGTGGGAGCAAATTCCGGATGGCGCGCACATACGGCATGGGACGTTTGTACATGGAGGTAATATTAAGAGAATGAGAGGGATGAAAGGCCTGAGAGATGACAAAGGAAGCAGGCAGCAGAGACAACACTGTGAAAACGATCCTTGCCTTGATCGAGCGGCGTTCCCGAGGGAGCGAGTTAATAAGTCTCTCCCAGGTGGACTGATGAAGCTAGCTCGTTATTAATGCCGCATCGGTACGGCCAGCCGCAAGGGCTCCCTGACTCCGATGAGAGCAATGAAGGGCGCCCTTCAATTCCATCTTAAACGTATTTCCGTCTGTCAGCTCCAATTTTCTCCACGATATTGCCGCGGAAGTTTGATATATCTGTCAAAGTGTGCTCGTCAGGAGAACAGGTTAAGATGCCACCACCGAGCATCCGTCAAAGATCTTGGCCTTTGAGGCTTCCCATGCTGTCAGGCTGGATCATTTGTGGGGAAATCCACAATGTTATTTCCTGCGTAGACATCAAAGGGGATACGAGACAGCACTTCCAAGTCAGCCTTTTCTAATCTTTCCGAAAAGAACAACAGCTTTGTGGTCAACTCATCCCTGCAATTATTCCTTCAAACGCCACTGCTGACCACCACTCTTGCTATTTCCGTGCACGATTTTGATTTCCCTGAAAGCAAACGTGAGCATCCGTCGTGTGTTGGCCTGTTTTTATTGGAGGTTTGGGGCCTCCGTCTGAACTCACTGCTGCTGAGTGACTGCTGGAAATGTCACGATCCAATGGCCAAACGGAGGGCCAGCTTGGCCAAAGCCATGCAGGAAACCCTCCTTTGCAGCAGATGACATTTTATTTTCAGTGAGATCGAATTCACAATGACTTCATGTAGAAGTACAGCCGAAACGAGCATGAAATAACAACTGTCTTCTTCTTGGTCTCATACTCCTTCTTGTTTAATGGCGACGCACTCAACCTTAACGGTGCATTACCGCCACCTACTGTATTGGAGTGTGAACATAATAATTAACTTAGAATTTCATGGCTGCAACACCTGCCAAAGTAGTTGGGAAAGGGCATGTTCACCACTGTGTTACATCACCTTTTCTTTTAACAACACTCAATAAACGTCTGGGAACTGAGGAAACTAATTGTTGAAGCTTTGAAAGTGGAATTCTTTCCCATTCTTGTTTTATGTAGAGCTTCAGTCGTTCAACAATCCGTGGTCTCTGCTGTCGTATTTTATACTTCATAATGCGCCACACATTTTCCATGGGAGACATGTCTGGACTGCAGGCGGGCCGGGAAAGTACCCGCACTCTTTTTTCTATGAAGCCACGCTGTTGTAACACGTGCTGAATGTGGCTTGGCATTGTCTTGCTGAAATAAGCAGGGGCGTCCATGAAAAAGATGGCGGTTAGATGGCAGCATATGTTGTTCCAAAACTTATATGTACCTTTCAGCATTCATTATGCCTTCACAGATGTGTAAGTTACCCATGCCTTGGGCACTAATGCACCCCCATACCGTCACAGATGCTGGCTTTTGAACTTTGCGTCGATAATAGTCTGGATGTTTCGCTTCCCCTTTGGTCCGGATGACACGATGTCGAATATCCATCCATTTTCTACCGCTTATTCCCTTTTGGGGTCGCGGGGGGCGCTGGCGCCTATCTTAGCTACAATCGGGCGGAAGACGGGGTACACCCTGGACAAGTCGCCACCTCATCGCAGGGCCACGATGTCGAATATGTCACAAAAAAATTGAAATGTGGACTCGTCAGACCACAGAACACTTTTCCATTTTGCATCAGTCCACCTTAGATGATTTCGGGCCCAGAGAAGCCGGCGGCGTTTCTGGATGTTGTTGATAAATGGTTTTCGCTTTGCATAGTAGCGCTTTAACTTGCACTTACAGATGTACCGACGAACTGTATCTAGTAACAGTAGTTTTCTGAAGTGTTCCTGAGCCCATGTGGTGATATCCTTTTGAGATTGATATCGGTTTTTGATACAGTGCCGTCTGAGAGATCGAAGGTCACGGTCCTTCAATGTTGGTTTCCGGCCATGCCGCTTATGTGGAGTGATTTCCCAACTCATATGGAAACAGGGTTTGTAGATATATATACTTTCCCATACTAAATTTATTCTATAAACCCTCTCTTCTATAAACCTCTCTAAAATGTTCTGGCTGCTGCTTAGTACCCCTTTGAGAGGAGCCACCTTCTCTCCATGTCTTTTAACTAATTCTCTTTTTTTCCTCCTTTCTATTCTGTATTTCCCACAATGAATGATTGCATGTTTCATTGACCTCATTGCAGCTGTTGGGTGTTTGTTTATTAGGTGCAATGTCTTATTCAGTCTGGTGTGTCCTAATTGAATACGTGATATGATTCTTTCCTCTCTTGTGCTCCCCCTCACAGTTCTTCCCGTTCATATTTCATACAAGTGTCTTCCTGTTGTACTCATGTTCCAGTGTAATTGCCACTCTTCCATAAGATTTCCTTTTAAATAATGATTTTGCCTCTGCCTTACTGAACGTACCTGTGCTGCTCTAGCGTTAGTGTCTACTTTGCCACTTGATCTGCCAATTCATTGCACTTTTTGCCTGTGGGTTCTGTATCCTGTCTCATCTCACATCGTCGCAGAGTGTTATAAGTTGACAGACTAACACCTCAAATTGATCTCTGAACAACACAAGGTACGCATTGTCGGAACAACCAAATTAAACTTGCTGCAAGTTGCTAAAGTAACTGCCGTTTAAGACACAAGAGGCACTGATGTCATCGATCTGCCGCTATGCCAAAAGCTAAAGGGAAGACGGAAATTTTCGGTGTCAGCCGACACAGGACACAACTGGGACCAAGATTTGAGACTGGACACAGGACATGATGGGGAACAAGGAGCACTACTAAAAATACTCCATGAATTAAAAGAAGGTTGGATAGAAATGAAAGAAGAAATTAAAGAAATAAAAAAAGAGCTGAAAAATGCAATGGAAGAACACAAACAAGATGTGAAAAGTCTGCAGCAAAATATTGAAAGTCTGCAAACTCAAATCATCACCAGAAAAAATTAAGTCTCTGATATGTGCCAACAATTGAAGACCTTTCAAGAAGATATGCGCCAACAAATGAAGACCCTTCAAGAAGAAAACTACATGCTGTGGAATATCATAGATGAAATGGAGCAAGATAAACAAATGAATGATATCATCGTGACAGGGCATCGAATTAAGCCAAGATCCTATGCGAAGGCTGTGAATAATGAAGGTGAACCAGATGAAATGGATCTTGCCTCGGCAGAACAGCAACTGGTCAACTTTCTGCAATCAAAGGAAATTGAAATCGACATTAATACCATCGAAACATGCATCCCACTGAACAGAAGAGACAACAACGCCACTCCAGTTGTGCTCGTGAAATTCGTAAACAGAAAATCTAAAATGGCATTGCTGAGACAGGGAAAGAAGCTGAAGGGAACAAATGTGTACATGAATGAGCATCTCACTAAACGTAATGCTGGAATCGCCAAAAAAGCACGCGACTTGAGAAAGCAGGAAAAAATCCAGGGAACTTGGAGCGCCAACTATAAAATCTACATCAAGCTGAATGGAGGTCCAGAAGCAAGAGTAATTGTTGTCAATGACATCAAAGACCTGGACAAATTTTAAGTTTACACAGCCTCCACAACAACGATGATAATGGACTCTGACAGAAAACAAGCACCTAAACTCAACATCAACACTACTACGCTGCAAGGGACGACTAAAAAAGAAGACTTAGATTCAGGACTGCATCCATCTACACTTATAGAGATTATTGAAACGATATCAAAGATTGTTGAGCAAGGAAATATGGAACTACAAAACTTCTGCAACAAAGAGCACAAAAAACAGGATTTGGAAAACGATATAGATCCAGATACAATTTTTTTTTCCCACATTAGTAATAATTGTTTTTATTACACAGATGAACAATATAATAGCATCATTAAAAGTGACAAAAAATTGTCAATTATTCATTTTAATAGCAGAAGCTTGTATGCAAACTACCACAATATTAAGAACTTTTTGGAACACATCAACGAACCCTTCAAAGTGATCGCCGTCACAGAAACATGGATTGATGATAAAAAATGAACAGATTTTGATCTGGAAGGATATGAACTAAACTATATTAACAGAACCAACAAAAATGGAGGAGGAGTAGCTGTGTATGTGATGAAGAACCTGAACTACAAAGTGGTAAAAAACATGTCATTTGCTATAGATAATATCTTAGAATGTATTATCATTGAAATATGTCAGGAAAATAGCAAACACATACTCATCAGTTGTATATACCGATCACCTAAGTCAAGTATAGAAACATTTGAAGAATGGATCAAGGCAACTTACATGGACAATGGTAAAAAATTATTTTCTTATGCGGTGACTTTAATATTGACTTATTGAACCCTAACAAGCAAAAGTTTATTGATGACTTCATTGATACAATGTACAGCATCAGTTTATATCCTAAAATCACAAAGCCAAGCAGAATCACAGGACACTGTGCTACGTTTATTGATAATATTTTCACTAATGATTTTGATAATAACACTACAAGTGGTTTACTAATAACCGACGTTAGTGATCATCTGCCAGTTTTTACAATATATGATGGAAACTGCAAAAAGAACATGGAAGACAAAAGGACATTTCAAAGACTGTGCACAGAGAAGAGGATGATTGATTTCAAAATGGAGCTACAAAAGCAAGATTGGGACAATGTGTACAATGAAAATGAGGTTGATGAAGCATACGAACATTTCTTAAACAAGTTCATAATACTTTATGACAAACATTGCCCATGGAGACAACTCAGTAGTAAACAGAGAAAGAATAATCAACCATGGATGACAAAAGGATTAAAAAATGCTTGTAAGAAGAAGAATACACTATATAGAAAATGTATAGTACAAAGAACTACAGAGGCAGAAGTTAAGTACAAAAAGTATAAAAACAAGTTAACAAACATACTACGATCATGTAGAAAAGAATATTACAGTGAATTATTGGACAGGAACAAAAATAATATGAGAGCAACATGGGGCATTCTCAATAGCATTATAAAAAATGGCACTAAGAGGGATTACCCCCATTACCTCTTAGACGGAAATAAACATAATGACAACGTAAAGGAAGTAGTTGAAAGCTTTAATAACTACTTTGTAAATATTGGCCCAAAATTGGAAGAAAGGATTCCAGACCCAGTTTCAATTGTGGACTACAATGATACCATAGAGCGAAATCCCAACTCCATGTTCCTCAGTAATGTGACACAGGAGGAAATAGTTAAAATTGTGAAAAAATGTAAATCAAAGACTTCAACTGATTGGAACGGAATTGATATGAATACGATTAAAAAGGTTATTGATGAGATCTCAGGACCATTAATGTATATTAGTAACCTATCATTTCAAACAGGTACATTTCCAAACTAAATGAAAATAGCTAAAGTTGAACCAATTTATAAGACTGGAGATAAACATCTATTTACAAGTTATAGACCTGTTTCTTTATTTCCACAATTTTCTAAAATCATCGAAAAACTGTTCAATAACAGATTAGAGAGTTTCATAAATAAAAATAGAACACTCGAAGAGAACCAATCTGGATACAGAGCTAATGTTTCAACTTCAATGGCTTTAATTGAAATCACAGAAGAAATTACCAATGCAATAGATAGTAAAAAAAAGTGCGGCAGCAGTGTTTATGGATCTAACTAAAGCATTTGACACAATTAATCACAATATTTTAATTAAAAAACTAGAACGATATGGCATCAGAGGGTTAGTATGAAATTGGATAAGAAGTTATCCAACGAACAGGAAACAATACGTGAAGCTAGGCGAACACACTTCCACAATGCTAAATATTTCCTGTGGTGTACCTCAGGGATCAATATTAGGACCTAAATTATTCAATCTCTATATAAATGACATTTGTAAAGTTACAAGAGATTTAAAGTTAGTATTATTTGCGGATGATACAACAGCGTTTTGTTCAGGAGAGAACACAGTGGATAATACAAATAATAACAGAAGAAATGAACAAATTAAAAAAAATGGTTTGACAAAAACAGACTATTATTGAATCTCAGTAAAACTAAAATAATGTTATTTGGTAACAGTAGAAAAGAAAGTAAAACACAAATACAAATAGACGGAATGGAAATTGAAAGAGTAAATGAAACCAAATTTCTAGGTATAATGATTGATGATAAATTGAACTGGAAATCTCATGTAAAAAATATACAACATAAAGTAGCAAGAAATACGTTAATAATGAATAAAGCCAAGTATGTTCTATATCAAAAATCACTTCATATTCTCTACTGCTCACTAGTGTTACCATATCTGAGTTACTGTGTAGAAATATGGGGAAATAATTACAAAAGTACACTTCATTCACTAACATCCATCCATCCATCCATTTTCTACCGCTTATTCCCTTTTGGGGTCGCGGGGGGCGCTGGCGCCTATCTCAGCTACAATCGGGCGGGAGGCGGGGTACACCCTGGACAAGTCGCCACCTCATCGCTCATTCACTAACAGTGTTACAAAAAAGATCAGTTAGAATAATACATAATGTTGGATATAGAGAACATACAAACCCTTTATTTATTGAATCAAAGATACTGAAATTCCACAACATAGTGGAATTGCAAACAGCTAAAATTATACACAAAGCAAACTATAACCTGCCTCCCAAGAATATACAACAATTCTTCCCAACAAAAGAAGAGAAATATAATCTTAGAGAAAAATGTAATTTAAAACATTTGTATGCACGTACAACACTTAAGACCTTCAGTATATCAGTACGTGGCAGAGGGGTTAGTGCGTCTGCCTCACAATACGAAGGTCCTGCAGTCCTGGGTTCAAATCCAGGCTCGGGATCTTTCTGTGTGGAGTTTGCATGTCCTCCCCGTGAATGCATGGGTTCCCTCCGGGTACTCCGGCTTCCTCCCACTTCCAAAGACATGCACCTGGGGATAGGTTGATTGGCAACACTAAATTGGCCCTAGTGTGTGAATGTGAGTGTGAATGTTGTCTGTCTATCTGTGTTGGCCCTGCGATGAGGTGGCGACTTGTCCAGGGTGTACCCCGCCTTCCGCCCGATTGTAGCTGAGATAGGCGCCAGCGCCCCCCGTGACCCCGAAAGGGAATAAGCGGTAGAAAATGGATGGATGGATGGATGGATGGAATTAAATTATGGAATGGATTAAGCAAAGCAATCAAACAATGTACTAATATGATCAACTTCAAGAAACTCTTCAAACTGAAAGTGTTTACAAAGTACAAAAAAGAAGAACTATGATAAACATTCTGATTTTACTCACCCATTCATTCTCAAAATAATCTTACTTATCTCATCGTATGGAATAAAACTTGCTTCACCAATTATTTATTTGTTTATTTATTTTTATCGTGATTACTTATTAATTAATGAGTATACATTGTGAATACATTGAGAACAGGAAGTGAACAAAAGTTTTAGCAAGTGTTATGTAAAGAAAAGGGGTAGGATTAAATAAGCTCTGCTTCTTCCTACTCCTTTTCGAACATGTTGAAAAGAGAAACTGGAAATTGTGATATATCTTGTTGTATGCTTGCATGTTCGAAATAAACTCAAACTCAAACTCAAACTTTAAGGTTTTACTACTTACATATAAAATACTACACGGTCTAGCTCCATCCTATCTTGCCAATTGTATTGTTCCATATGTCCCGGCAAGAAATCTGCGTTCAAAAGACTCCGGCTTATCCTAAAGCCCCAAAAAAGTCTGCGGGCTATAGAGCATTTTCTGTTCGGGCTCCAGTACTCTGAGATGCTACCTCAGTAGAAGCATTTAAGTCTCACCTTAAAACTCATTTGTATACTCTAGCCTTTAAATAGACCTCCTTTTTAGACCAGTTGAGCTGCCGCTTCTTTTCTTTTTCTCTTCTGTCCCCCCCCTCCTTTGTGGAGGGGGTCCGGTCCGATGACCATGGATGAAGTACTGGCTGTCCAGAGTCAAGACCCAGGATGGACCACTCGCCTGTGTATTGGTTGGGGACATCTCTGCGATGCTGATCCGACTCTGCTTTGGAGCCACTATGGATTGAACTTTCACAGTATCATGTTAGACCCGCTCGACATCCATTGCTTTCGGTCCCTTTTGGGGGGGGGGGGGGGGGGGGGGTCGTTGTTGTAGTGGTTTGTACAGTCCTTTGAGACGTTTGTGATTTAGGGCTATATAAATAAACATTGATGGTACAAATATATACTATCAGCATAATACAGTCATCAGACAAGTTAATCATCCGAGTATATACATTGAGTTATTTACATTATTTACAATCCGAGGGTGAGATGTGGAGGGGGTCGGGGTGGGAGGGTTAGGTTCGGTTGATAGCAGCACTTCAGTCGTCAATTATGTAATCTGAGAAATGGACATTGAAACAGTGTAGGTCTGACTTCGTAGGATATGTACAGCGAGCAGTGAACATAGTGAGCTCAGAAAGCTAAAGAACAAGTATATACATTTCATTATTTACATTTGATTAATTAATTAGTTGCCTGGAGGTGTTCTTTCAGTGCGGTTTTGAAGGAGGATAGAGATACACTTACTTTTACACCTGTTGGGAGTGCATTCCATATTGATGTGGCATAGAGGGAGAATGAGTTGAGACCTTTGTTAGATTGGAATCTGGGTTTGACATGGTTTGTGGAATTTCCCCTAGTTTTGTGGTTATGGCGGTCATTTACGTTCTGGAAGTAGTTTGACGTGCACTTCGGTATCAGGGAGGTGTAGCAAATTTTATAGACAGGGCTCAGTGCAAGTTGTTTGACTCTGTCCTCCACCCTAAGATAGCCCACTTTGGAGAAGTGGGTAGGAGTGAGGTGTGATCTGGGTTTGAGATCTAGAAGTAACCTGACGAGCTTGTATATAATTATAATTAATAATTAATATATAATATATAATTCACTTCTTGTTCTGGGATGTTTGGAGTCTAGATTTGAGGGTTTTGGAGGTGCTGGGGTACCAGGAGGTGCATGGGTATACGAAAAAGGGTTGAATGAGAGTTCCCTCCAGAATCTTCATGGTGCTTTTGTTGACCAGAGAGGAGATTCTGTAGAGAAATTTTGTTCGTCGGTTGACCTTTTTGATTACATTGGTTGCCATTTTATCACAGGAAAGGTTAGCCTCTAGAATTGAACCTAGGTAGGTGACCTCATCTTTCCTGATGATAACAATGTCACCAACTTTAATAGTGAAGTCACTGACTTTCTAAAGGTTGGTCTGAAGCAGGTCTTATCTTTTTGTTTAACGAGGGCCAGCCGTAGTGGGTGTGCCAGATGTACGTTGGTATACCTCACTCCCTCAAAGCATCCAAATTCTGTGCCAGCCGCTGGGTTAGCAGCTCCGGCTTTTAGCCTACTAGGCTTGTACGGTATACCAGTGATAGTATTGTACCGCGATACTAATAAATCATATTCAGTACTGTACCGCCTCTGAAAAGTACCAGTCCGCCGCGCCCCCTTCGTCATCACATCATGTCAATGCTGGTTAATTAGCAGACGAGCATGTTCGGCAGTGCACAACCACTGAGTACTTACTAGCAGACACAGTGTGTAGACAGAAAAGGGAGGACGCATTTTGCCTTAAAAAAATAGCGATAAAGGTAAAGTTACAACACTGAAACGCCCATCGGAAGAGGTGCTTTAAGACATAGCTAGCTAGCGACTAAAGTCTAGCCCCAGTTGTAGCTACGTTTAAACTAATCCTCGCCTCCATGGCGACAAATGAAGTAAGTTCCCTGTAGGACGAGGAATAGCTAAACATGCTTCACTACACACCATAGCTCACATGCGTCAAAATGTAAACAAACGCCATTGGTGGATCTACTACTAACATCCACTATATTGATACCAAGTACAGGCGCGTATCAAGTCGATACTGTTATGAGTATTTCGATATTTTTTGGCATCACAACATCTTCTTAATTTTTTTTTAATTTACATTATGTTTATACACTCAAGAAATATGTCCCTGGACACATGAGGACTTTGAATTTAGGATATGATATGATAAGACTTAGTATCGGATTGATACCCAAATTTGTGGTATCATCCAAAAATAATGTACAGCATCTAAAGAACAGAAGAATAAATTATTATTACATTTTAAAGGAAGTGTAGATAGAAAATGTTAAATGAAGAAGTAAGCAGATATTAACAGTAAACGAACAAGTAGATTAATCATTCATTTTCTACCACTTGTCCTTAATAATGTTGACAAAATAACAAAATGGACAATGACTCAATATGTTACTGCATATGTCAAATTCTAAATTAGGAGCCTTTGTTTGCTTAATTACCGTATTGTCTTGACTATACCGCATTATAAGGCGCATTGAATAGATGCTACACTAGAGGCTGGGGTTACGTTATGCATCCTTTAGATGGAGCTGCGCTAAAGAGAATGTCAAGTCAACAGTCAGATAGGTCAGTCAAACTTTATTAATAGATTACAAACCAGCGTTCTGACATCTCCGTTCACTCCCAAAATGAATAAACAGCTGTTTTATTATTTCCCCCGAGGTAAGGTCAGTGACGTGGTATTTCGTTTATCTTTTAACAACAGCAAGGTATAACATGTAGTACAACATTTATATCACATAGTGGAAAGGAACGTTTCCTCGATTCAATAAATACGTAAAAAACAGTCTGATACTGTTACGATAAATCACAATATAGTAACACTCGAAATAGTGCAAAGCAATAACAATATATCAACAACTCAACGTTGCTCAAATGTCAATGTCACACAACACAGCACACAAAATAAACATGAAAAGCTCACTTTATTAAGTTATTCCTCATCCACGAATCCCTCGAATTCTTCTTCTTCATCCATGGGTACATGGATGATACAGCAGAGGATTGGGAGAATGTCTTGTGGTCAGATGGAACCAAAATAGAACTTTTTGGTATAAACTCAGCTTGTCGTGTTTGGAGGAAGAAGAATACTGAGTTGCATCCCAAGAACACCACACCTACTGTGAAGCATGGGGGTGGAAACATCATGCTTTGGGGCTGTTTTTCTGCTAAGGGGACAGAACGATTGATCCGTGTTGAGTAAAGAATAAATAGGGCCATGCATCGTGAGATTTTGAGCCAAAACCTCCTTCCATCAGTGAGAGCTTTGAATGGTTGACCAAATACTTATTTTCCACCATAATTTACGAATAAATTCTTTACATTTCCTACAATGTGAATTCCTGGATTTTTTTTTTCACATCCTATCTCTCACAGTTGAAGTGTACCTATGATGAAAATTACAGACCTCAGTCATTATTTTAAGTCGGAGAACTTGCACAATTGGTGGCTGACTAAATACTTTTTTGCCCCACTGTATAAACTATCAGACTGCGTGGTCGCTAGTAGTGGGTTTCAATAGGACTTTCAAGTACCCCCATTTGAGAACCACTGTTCTAGAACATCTCTATCACTTTTCCCTGCTGGTGAGATGCCCATGTGCCTCGAGAGAACTCCAAATAGAGGAAAAAAGAGACTTCTTCAAAAGCCACCTTTCCCCCCTATCTTTACCAAAGCAGAACTACTTCAATAAAACTGAATAATACATTACAAGACCTTGTTGCCTCCTCAGCAGCATCTGCTTGGCGGCCAACTTGTGACGGGAGACGCATCTGCTGTGTGGCGTCGCCAAACCCACATTCCCGTCCGGATGAGACCGTGGTGTTGCCGCTCGCACCCCCGGAAAACCCCCCCTGCAGGCTTCATGCTTGGCCACACCCACTCATTGTAAACACAATCATAAACAGTCGCACGCTGCTGCAGGAATTCGCTACATTTATTCAACATTTGAATCCTGTAGCTTTTTAGCCCCAGCTCTCCCCATGGCGTTGATGCCGTCAGATGTGGCCAACGTCTCTTACATGCCAGGCCCCTATCCCCCGGCCCCTTTGAACTCCACAGCAACGATTACCCCGCTAATCCATATTTAATAGATTCCGCACGCTCCCTACACGTGCACCGCTGATTAAACCTGCGCCGTGTCACAATCCAGATGTTACCACAGGATGGAGGAGGAGGGGAGGGTGGTCAGATGCATCCGAGCGTGGACTTTTCTCGCTTCAGTTGCTTGTTTAGTGGCGCTCGCAAAAAAAAAAAAAAAAAAAGCCATTATCTCGCATGTTTCATGTGATTGTGTTGTCATCACTTACTGCACAGTACGTGGACTCAGGGACCAGTTTGATGGCCTGGCCACCACCGGCCGAGAATTGACAACTCTGCGACACAAACACGGGCGAGGAAAAGGAGAAAAATCTTTTGTATCAGGGGTCCCTAAACTTTTTGACCCGGGGGCCGCATTTTGTTAGAACAATTTGGCCTGTCTGTGTGTATATATAAATATATATATGTATGTATATATATGTATGTATATATATATATATATATATATATATATATATATATATATATATATATATATATACAAAGACATGCACCTGGGGATAGGTTGATTGGCAACACTAAATTGGCCCTAGTGTGTGAATGTGAATGTGAATGTTGTCTGTCTATCTGTGTTGGCCCTGCGATGAGGTGGCGACTTGTCCAGGGTGTACCCCGCCTTCCGCCCGATTGTAGCTGAGATAGGCGCCAGCGCCCTCCGTGACCCCAAAAGGGACAAGGGGTAGAAAATGGATGAATGGATGATGAGAATAAAGTTGTGATTATGAGAAATATTTATTTTCAATTTGTCAATGAGTCCACCTAACTCAATTTAATTGATATATTAAATAGAATAGAAGATACATTTTACATCTGCCAGAGAATAAGAAGACCGAACAGGACGGATCAGTGTTGCCAAATTAGCGAGGATACTTAGCGTGTAATCAGACCCTTTTCCATTTAAAGGGGAACATTATCACCAGGACTATGTAAGCGTCAATATATACCTTGATGTCGCAGAAAAAATACCTTCTTTTTTTTAACCGATTTCCAAACTCTAAATGGGTGAATTTTGATGAATGAAACGTTTTTCTGTTTATCGCTCTCTTTGCGACGACGTCAGAACGTGAGGTCACATCGGTCGTCAACCCCATGTTTCCCTACCACATCGAGTCAAATCAGCTCTGTTATTTTCCGTTTTTGCGACTGTTTTCCGTACCTTGGAGACATCATGCCTCGTCGGTGTGTTGTCGGCGGGTGTAACAACACGATCAGGGACGGATTCAAGTTGATTTACGTAGAATGTGCATCGATTAGCACGGCATGCTAATCGATGCTAACATGCTATTTAGGCTAGCTGTGTGCATTATGCCTCATTTGTAGCTATATTTACATCCAGCCTTTGCCTCCATCCACATTTAATGCCAAACAAACACTTACCAATCGACGGATTTAAGTTGCTCCAGTGTCAAGAGTGTTGCAATCCGTGACTCAGATCTTCTTATATTATTGTTTATTTTTCCATCTTTGTTCTCATTCTCCGTTTGATCCGTTTATTTCCCGTTTAGTCCATCACCATGGTTACTTATTAGTTTCAGCTGCTATTCCCGGTTCCTGCACACCTGTTCTCTGTTAATCACCTTCCCTTTACAAGCCAGCCTCTTCTGTTTATTCTTTCTGGGACTCTAGTTTGCTCTCACGCAACTATACGTCTGTTTTGATCGTTTGCTTTCACGCAATTCTTACTATTTTCGCGAGCTCTCACGCTACGCACCTCGTTATTAGCTCACATGCTAAATGTTTTATTTACTCCTTTTTGTGTGCCAACGTGCCAGTTTAATTTCCTATTTTGTATCTCCTAGTTCTCATACTAGCGTCTTTGGTTTGCTTTTTGTTAGCTCCAGTGTTTTTGTTGTAGCTCTCCTTCTGTTATTTAGAATAAATTGGTTATATCTTACCTTTGTTGTGTTCTTCGTTTTGACGCATCCTCGAGGGAATCGAACCCGGCACCACAATGCCGAACAGGCGTAACAAAGAGATGCAAATGTCCCTCGTTCGGTTTTTACCGGCGATGCTACGACAGAGATGGCACAGAGATGATAAGAATGTCTGGATATCCTGCGAGACTCAAAGCAGATGCATTCCCAACGATAAAGTCAACAAAATCACAAAGCTGAGTTTTGTTGTTATTGACTTATTGATCCAGTGTCAATGCGAAAGTTCTGATCCGTTGGTCTGCACATTTTACCGGCGATGCTAACGCAGAATAGCGTTAGCATGGCCGAATAGCGTCAATACCTATTCGCTCCATAGCTTCAGTTTCTTTTTCAATTTCGGTTTTGCTATCTGCCTCCATACTCCAACCATCTGTTTCAATGTTGCGTAATCTGTTGAATCGCTTAAGACGCTGAAATCCGAGTCTGAATCCGAGCTAATGTCGAGCTAATAATGCTGTGCTATCCGCCATTGTTTGTATTGGAATCGCTATGTGACGTCACAGGGGAATGAACAGTGGCATCGCAAATAGCGAAAATCAAGCACTTTAAAGTTTTTTTTAGGGATATTCCGGGAGATGTAAAATTTTGAAAAAAACTTCGAAAAATCAAATAAGCCACTGGGAACTGATTTTTATTGGTTTTAACCCTTCTGAAATTGTGATAATGTTCCCCTTTAAAGCGACTGGAGCTTCTGAATGGAAAACGGTGTTCTTCTCAACATCGCTCTCCTCGCCCATCTAAAACCAGTCACAGGCGTGACCGTAAAAATTATTTATATTATCACGATTTTGTTGAATTTGCTCAAAAAGTTTACACCGTGAAATAATTTAACCAAGCTCTATGTCAAATTAAATCAATAAAGTTGTTGTTTTAAATTTTAGATTGGGGTATTGTATGACGTCGTAATGGGAAAAGGCGTTAATGTTTCTTGTGCGCATTTAAGAGAGCTAAATATTAGCGCACTAGCTGCTATTTCTGAAAATTTGTAAAACCACTAAGTTTATCAAAGTGCAGTAATCTATTTAGGGTAATACTACTCCTAATATACTGCTGGTAATCATCCATCCATCTTTTTCCGCTTATCCAAAGTCGGGTCGCGGGGGAAGCAGCCTAAGCAAAGAAGCCCAGACTTCCCTCTCCAGTGATCCCCTGGGTAGAGCTGGTAATCGTTATATCCGTAATTTGTAGACATATTGATTTTGTGTTTTATGGTTTCTCCTCACTTTTTGCTTATGCAAATTTGACATTTACGTCACCACAAATAGATTGCTGTCCTGTTGGGGGGAGGGTAATAAATCGCCTGAGCAGTTTTGGATTATTTTAATGCTGAAAGCCTTCAGAGCACAACCTTGCCATGGAAGTAAACCCACAACCCTAGTGTGTCCATCCGTTTTGTACCGCTTGTCCCTTTTGGGGTCGCAAGGTGTGCTGGAGCCTATCTCAGCTGGAATCAGATGGAAGGCGGGGTACACTCTGGACAAGTCGCCAACTCATCGCAGGGCCAACACAGATAGACAACATTCACACTCACATTCACACACTAGGGCCAATTTAGTGTTGCCAATCAACTTATCCCCAGGTGCATGTTTTTGGAGGTGGGAGGAAGCCGGAATACCCGGAGGGAACCCACGCAGATTTCATCAAATAACGAGTATAAATATTACTTTAAAAATCTAATGAATATAAATTCATAATATTGCAAGAAAAGTAAAAAAATAGTAAATTAAAATAAATTCACATTACAAGAAAAAATTACAGTAGGAAGGGGATTTATATGGCCTGTTTCCCTGACACATGAAACGTGCCGAATTTGGGGCATGCACTATCCACTTTGGCTGCCAGATGGCCGTAGTATTGAATATCTCAAATTGTGTTCTGTGGCCATTCAAACTTTGACCATAGCCTCAGTTGTTATGTAGAATGGCACCGTCCGTTATTTTCAGCAGACTGCATTGCAAAACTCTTCTTCTCATACGAGATCCAACCAGGAATATTAATCCCTTCCCTACTGTAGTAATTTTATTAAGATTCATATTACGAGTAAAAATTGCAGTGTTATGAGTGAAAATTACTTGGGTGGAAAATAGATTTAAAAAAGAGTTACAATCAAGTAATAGAATTAGAAATTTCATATTAATAATGTTATAATATTACAAGAGACATTATGGGATGATTATAAGAAATTGAGGAACGCAACATTTTCTTATGTGAATGATAGATTATAATATTTCAAGAAAAAAATAAGTTTATTCTATACAAACATGTTTTCCTCTTATCAGTGTGTTTGTATTAGTGTTGTCCCGTTAGCAACATGTCGGTACCGGTACCGGTACCATAATTATTTCGACACTTTTCTGTACTTTTCTACATAAAGGAGACCACACAAAAATTGCATTTTTGGCTATATTTTAACAAAAAAAATCTTACAGTACAATAAACATATGTTTCTTATTGCAAGGTTGTTTTTAAATAAAATAGTGAACACACAAGACAACTTGTCTTTTAGTAGTAAGTAAGCAAAAAAAGGCTCCTAATTTAGCTGCTGACATATGCAGTAACATATTGGGTCATTTATCATTCTCTTATTTTGTCAAAATTATTAAGGACAAGTGGTAGAAAATGAATTATTAATCTACTTGTTTATTTACTGTTAATATCTGCTGACTTTCTCTTTTAACATGTTCTACCTACACTTCTGTTAAAATGTTAAAATCAGTTATTACTTTGTTGTTTGATACTTTATATTACTTTTGTATGATACCACAAATGTGGGTATCAATCCGATACCATGTCGTTACAGGATCATACATTGGTCATATTGAAAGTGCTCATGTGTCCAGGGACATATTTCCTGAGTTTATAAACATAATGTAAATACAAAAAAATAAAAGAAGATGTTGTGATGCCAACAAATATCGACATGATCATAGTAGTATCACTGCGATGAGGTGGCGACTTGTCCAGGGTGTGCCCCGCCTTCTGCATCAATGCAGCTGAGATATGCTCCAGCGACCCTAAAAGGGACAAGCGGTAGAAAATGGATGGTTGGGTGGATGGGTAGTTGTATCAACTAGATACGCTACTGTACTTGGTATCATTACAGTGGATGTCAGGTGTAGATCCACCAACGGCGTTTGTTTACATTTTGACGCCAATGAGCTACAGTGTGTAGTGAAGCATATCCTGCAAGGATGATGCTTGTAAGAAACTTTCTTTATTTGTCGCCATGGAGGCGAGGATTTGTGATTTAGAAGTAGCTACAACACTGCAGATTGGGGCTGGACTTTAGCCGCTAGCTAGCTAGCCATGTCTCAAAGCACCTCTTCCTTCATCGTAGGGCTGGGCGATATATCGAATATACTCGATATATCGCGGGTTTTTCTCTGTGCGATACAGAAAATGACTGTATCGTGACATTCGAGTATGCGTTCTCACGCAGTTGCTTTTAGCTGCGGGCATTACACTACAGGCTCTTCCCACTCCTTCTTGTGTCTCCTTCTCAAAGAGACGTAAAACAAGCGCACCTTCTTACACACGTCACGTACTGTTCAGCGTGCAACGTCACACGCCCTCGCAGAGCAGAGAGGTAGAGACATGGCAACGTTAGCTATGGTGCTAACGGAGCGGTGCGAGTGGTAATACGAGAGAGAGAAGGGGCAAATCTGGTAACTAATGAAGGAAATAATTAATTCCCGAGAAAAACAACACGGGGTCCATCGTCTGCCGGTGGTTTGACTTCAAGCGGAAATATGTCGAACATACAACCGTAACATGTCAAATATGCGGCAAATGCGTTGCAACAAAAAGTAGTAGCTCTACATTTGTGGAATTGTTTGAAAAGTCACCCTCTAGAGAATGAAGAGTGTGTGAAACTCCGCATTCCAACATCTCCCTTCAGTGCCACACCCACAAAATGCCGAAACAACCATTTCCACATCTACAAAAACTAGTCAACAACAGAGAGAGATAACGTCCCCTGGAACCTACCACATAGCGAAGGACATACACTATTTGATTTCCTGTTATGCAGCCCATTTTTATTTGACAGTTATTAAAATATATTGTGTGACATCATGCACAAAAGTGCACTTTATTTGTTTTAAACTATTGTAGTGTCGTTCTGTACAAAAGGTGCACTTTAAGTTAGTGTTGTTTTGATATGTCATCTTAGTGACATCATGCACAAAAATGCACTAATAGCTTGTTTTAAAATGTCTCTGACAATCTTACACTTTCTGTTTTGGAAATGAAATGAATGTTTGTGCCACTGCTTAATAAATATTTAATGAATACAGTTTTGGTAAATTTGGACTTGGTTTTGGTTTCCCTCTCTGCATGAAAGTTTAAAATGTGTATGAACAAGAATGTTTTAATGTAGACACATATAATCATCTTACTGCTGTGAATATATGTGTCAAGTGTTCATTCAAGGCTAAGGCAAAATATCGAGATATATATTGTGTATCGTGACATGGCCTAAAAATATCAAGATATCAATAAAAGGCCATATCGTCCCAGCCCTACTTCATCGTTAATTTTTAAGCCAAAATGCGTCCGCTCTGCCTTTTCTGTCTACACGCCGTGTCTGTTTGTAAGTACTCCGTGATTGTGCGCTGCCGAACATGCTCATCTGCTCGTAAAACCAACAATGACATGACGTGACGACGACGGTGGCGGACCAGTACAATTAATTTTCAGTATAGTACCAAATATAATTAATTAGTATCGCGGTACTATACTAATACCGGTATACCGTACAACCCTAGTTTGTATTGTCATGTTTTCTTGCATGTTGGTGTTTAGTAGCTGAGCAATCAAACCAGCTTTAAACCCACTGAAACCCACTACCACCCACCACGCAGTCTGATAGTTTATATATCAATGATGAAATATTAACATTGCAACACAGGGTTAGTTTACTAAAGTGCAATTTTAAATTTTGCGCCGAAAAATCCTGCTGAAAACGTCTCGGTATGACGACGCGTCCGCGTGACGTCACGGATTGTAGAGAACATTTTGTGCCAGCATCGTGCCCAGCTATGAAGTCGTCTGTTTTCTTCACAAAATTCCACAGTATTCTGGACATCTGTGTTGGTTAATCTTTTGCAATTCTTTTCAATGTACAATGGAGACATCAAAGAAGAAAGCTGTAGGTGGGAAGCGGTGTATTGCGGCCGGCTTTAGCCACACAAACACAGCCGGTGTTTCATTGTTTACATTCCCGAAAGATGACGGTGAAGCTTTACTATGGAACAGAGCGGTCAAGCGAACACGGTTGGATTGGACCACGCACACAAAGTACACTATATTATGCAGCGATCATTTTTACCATTCTGTATTCTGAAGGCGATGCTACTCCAGCATCAATCTCAGCAGCGTCCTCCTGACCGTCACCGTCAGCGTCGGGTATAAAGTGGTATGGCTCTATTCCTTGTTGCGCTTGGGCCTGGCCGAGTGGTCCTGCCACCCCCACAGCTGCCACGGCGCCTCTCACAGCTTCTTCCCTATCTGAATCGCTCCCTCGCTGCCCTCTAGTCTTTTTTTTTCTTTTTTTTCTAGTCTGTCACTCTCACTTTCCTCATCCACAAATCTTTCATCCTCGCTCAAATTAATGGGGAAATCGTCGCTTTCTTGGTCTGAATCGCTCTCGCTGCTGGTGGCCATGATTGTAAACAATATTCAGATGTGAGGAGCTCCACAACCCGTGACGTCACGCGCACATCGTCTGCTACTTCCGGTACAGGCAAGGCTTTTTTATTAGCGACCAAAAGTTGTGAACTTTATCGTGGATGTTCTCTACTAAAACCCTTCAGCAAAAATATGGCAATATCATGAAATGATCAATTATGACACATAGAATGGACCTGCTATCCCCGTTTAATAAAGAAAATCTCATTTCAGTAGGCGTTTAATGAGGAGGTTAAACCACTTTTTAAAGGACACACCACTTTTTTGATTGCAGTGTGTCTGCGTATGACCTGCGGACCCCTAGCTCATCATACCCCGATGCATCCGTCCGTGTTATCATCCCGGAAGCTCGGTGTGAAGCGTCCATTAGCGCCTCTCGAGCGGCAGCGAGCTGGAAAAGATTTAAATATGTCGTTGGCGTTCCTTGAAAGCTTTGTTCTTTTTTGGCCCGCTAATTTATGAAAGGGAGCCGAGGCAGCGGGTGGCTCATTTATAGATAATGATATTCCCTGTGATGCCTCTTGTTAGGAGAGGACGGCATATAAGGAAGGGAGGTCAGAGGAGACGAAGTAGGCGCAGTACGTACATTTTGTGTGCACCGTCTCACCTGCTCTCTCTGCACCGATGAAGCATTCAGGGTCTTCTCTGAGGTTTTACACTGCAGATCGGAGTTAAAGAATGCTTCAGGCATCCTGCAGCCGAGTGCAATTTACTTACAGGGATGCAGCAGTGACTCACTTCCATTTATTGTATTATACATAATGTACTTATTAAGTATTCAATCATACTGTTATGTGGCTTTGATCTTCCTGTGTGTGATGTTTAAACTCAATGGTTAATTCATACTCATTATTTTAAATTTTATGCACAAATATGTTTTTGTAGAGGCGTTTTCTCCTCCAAACATATTGCTGGGTATCAATTTTTGTTTCCTCCAGTAGGTCTTATCTTTGTCCATTCGATGTCAGATGAAAGAAAAATCGAGCTGTTTGGCCACAATACCCAGCAATATGTTTGGAGGAGAAAAGATTAGGCCTTTAATCCCAGGAACACCACACCTACCATCAAGCATTGTGGTGGTAGTACTTTGCTCTGGGCCTGTTTTGCTGCCAATGGGACTGGTGCTTTAAAGAGAGTAAATGAGACAAAGAAAAAGGAGGATTAGTGTTATGTTTGCAGAGGTGAGGTATTGGCAAAGACACCAGGGGGCAGTATGCTCAGGCAGGGTCCTTGAGGGTGCATGGGAGTTTGCCCAACCAATCTACATGTGCTTTGTAGACTTGGAGAAGGCATTCGACGGTGTACCCCGGGAAGTCCTGTGGGGAGTGCTCAGAGAGTATGGGGTATCCGACTGTTTTATTATGGAGGTCCGCTCCCTGTACGATCAGTGTCAGAGCTCGGTCCGCATTGCCGGCAGTAAGTCGGACCCGTTTCTAGTGAGGGTCGGACTACGCCAAGGCTGCCCTTTGTCACCGGTTCTGTTCATAACTTTTATGGACAGAACTTCTAGGCGCAGTCAGGGCTTTGAGGGGTGCCGGTTTGGTGGCTGCAGGATTAGATCTCTGCTATTTGCAGATGATGTGGTCCTGATGGCTTCATCTGGCCATGATCTTTAACTCTCACTGGATCGGTTCGCAGCCGAGTGTGAAGCGACTGGGATGAGAATCAACACCTCCAAGTCCGAGTCTATGATTCTCGCCCGGAAAAGGGTAGAGTGCCATCTCCGGGTTGGGGGGGAGACGCTGCCCCAAGTGGAGGAGTTCAAGTACCTCGGAGTCTTGTTCACGAGTGATGTGGATCGTGAGATCGACAAGCGGATCGGTGTGGCGTCTTCAGTAATGCGAACGCTGTATGGATCCGTTGTGGTGAAGAAGGAGCTGAGCCGGAAGGCAAAGCTCTCAATTTACCGGTCGATCTACGTTCCCATCCTCACCTATGGTCTTGAGATTTGGGTTATGACTGAAAGGACAAGATCACGGGTACAAGCGGCCGAAATGAGTTTCCTCCGCCGGGTGGCGGGGCTCTCCCTTAGAGATAGGGTGAAAAGCTCTGTCATCCGGGAGGAGCTCAAAGTAAAGCCGATGCTCCTCCACATCGAGAGGAGCCAGATGAGGTGGTTTGGGCATCTGGTCGGGATGCCACCCAAACGCCTCCCTAGGGAAGTATTTCGGACCCGTCCGACCGATAGGAGGCCATGGGGAAGACCCAGGACACGTTGGGAAGAATATCTCTCCCGGCTGGCCTGGGAACGCCTTGGGATCCCCCGGGAAGAGCTAGACAAAGTGGCTGGGGAGGGGGAAGTCTGGGCATCCCTGCTTAGGCTGCTGCCCCCGCGACCCGACCTCGGATGAATTTGAGTTTATTTCGAACATGCAAGAGCGGAAAAAGATGGATGGATGGAGGTATATATATATATATATGTATATATATGTCCAAGTAGTGGTCGAGGATCGAGGAAGGCTATCCGAATCATAAACGCTGAACGAATGAGGACGTCAGACATGAAGGGAAAACGCAGAGAGAGAGAGAGAGAGAGAGAGAGAGAGAGAGAGAGAGAGAGAGCATAAGGCGTCAGCTTACGGTACACCATTGAGACCTAAGTTCACGCCAGGACCCTTGGGTCCACTGGTCCTTTATTCAGCTCCCTCTCATCAGGACCAGGTGCGCTACTTGCTGATTGTCTCCGGCTGCAGCGACGCGTGGGCGTGTCATGTGGAGCTCACAGCCGAGCCTGTAGGTGGTCCTACATATATATATATATATATATATATATATATATATATATATATATATATATATATATATATATATAAATTAAAAAGTCATACATTTTACTTTTTGAAACCGATACTGGCAGTCCGATATTATCGTACATCTCTCATTTTTCTTGAGACAAAGATTATTCGTGTATTTAATATTTGTTTGCTTACTCTGGTATATTATTTGTTCATTATGTATTTGTTCACTGTTCTGTTACAGAGAATGTGGACATCGAATGAAATTGCTACAGTATGAAAAGGGGTAGGATTAAATCATCTCTGCTTCTTCCTACTCCTTCTCGGAGGTGCGGTAATGAAACAACCGGAAATGTGTGATGCATTAAATTGTGTCGCATGCGTGTTCCAAATAAACTGAAACTGGACAGAACAGTGAAGAAGTCCAACAGAATTGATGCCTTGTTTGTTTACAGTCAGCTCAGGCAAAGTTTACAACAGAGGGGTCCCATTGGGGTGAGTATTTTCTTGCCCTTACCTATGTGGGCTCTGTACCGTGGCTGTATTTGTGGCTTGTGCAGCCCTTTGAGACACTTGTGATCTAGGGCTATATAAATAAACTTTGATTGATAGATTGGGAAAAGGAGCGCTTGATTTGTTTACCTTTACCCTCTTCCAGCACATCACGGGCCATCTCGCCTCATTGGAGCATGTTCTTTACTTTATCGGAGCTATTTATCGCTATGATAATTCCTCACATCGCGATTTACGCCAAGGAATTATTTTGTTAGCGCTTCATTTGAATCAGATAAGTTTTCCTCGGATTCTGCTTTTTGTGTAGAACACCAGTGCTGTTTAAAGCCGACAATTTCTTCAAAATCCCATCCCCGATAGTGTCGTCTTCATCATGTTGCTGTCAGACTCCGGGTCTCCATGGAAACGTCGCCTGTGAGTCACAGTCTTTTTGAGGCGTGTGACTCCTCCCGTCTCCTTAGTGGATTGGTTGAGTTATTCAGGCGGGGGGAGGGGCTCTCAGTTACATTATCGTCTGTTGTTATTGTTGTTATTGCGTCTTCCGTGTCTCAGCAGGCCGTCACTGTTTTCATATTCCTATTATTCATTTTCATAATAATAGGACCAGTATTAATAAACCATAAAGTAAATAAAGTTAATCATGAATGTTTCATTTGACGCCGCTGACCCAAGAAAACCTGCGGCTTACTTCTCCGCCTTGAGCTGATTTCATCTTTTATTTCTTTTTTTTTTTCTCCTCTCCTCTCCCACATTTCATCATCTTCTTTCATGGGATCGCAGTCCCGCGTCAGAGGGAAGTTCCTCACTCTTACTTTTGCTCTCTGCGGCCATGCCGCTACGTTACATCTCTTTAGTGAGCGCGATGAGAAAAGTGACGGTGCAAAGTGACGGGGAGCAGAAAATAGATCACTTTGTTGCTCTCCTCACTGGAGGAAAGCTTTGGAATGCCGAAGACTCGTTCGTGGCTCCAAACCTCGGCACTGAACCGTCGACGGTTTTAGCGACGCTTTAATTTTTTTTTTTCCTAATGTGCATGCTCGTGCTGGCTTGCGTCAGGTTCAAACACTGATGACATCTTTTAAACAGACAAGAAGCAAGGAATCATGCAGAGACAGAGTTAAATTTTGCTCAATGAGGGGAGACGTTTGGGGCTGTACTCTAGTTACTGAAGCAACCTATGCTCTAAAGCAGGGGTCTGGAGCCTTTTTGGCTGAGAGAGCCATGAAAGCCAAATATTTAGGGACTGATGTCCCTTTGGGACAGAGGACCCTATTGAATTTCTAAGGTTTATTATTAGGGACCGATGTCCCTTTGGGACAGAGGACCCTATTGAATTTCTAAGGTTTTATTATTATTCTTTATTATCATTATTATTATTATACCGCCACCTTTTTGAACTGTAATTTGACCCCCTTAACATGCTTCAAAACTCACCAAATTTTAAACACACACCACGACTGCTGAAAATTGCGATCTTATCAAAACTCAAACCCCATAACTTAAAATTGCGCTCTAGCGCCCTCTAGGAATAAAACACAGACACAAGTGTCTGTAACTTCCAGTAGAAATGTCCTAAAGACATGAAACAAAAACACTATGTAGGTCTCAGTTAGACCTATATTTCATCCAGTGACACCCCCCAGCTAAAATCAACAGGAAGTTTGCTATTCACACTTCAATACAACAGATGCATTACAGTCTCAAAATGGCGGCACCAAGGCGTCCCTATAAAATGCCCAAGCCCCTTTACAACTGTTATTACTATGAAACTGATGTATAACACATGTGTTTACAACTTTTTCTCTGTGTAATCATCCATCCATCTTCTACTGCAGCCAAAGAGTTCCCGTCCATCGGTGCTTGCAGCTTTAATTTAAAATGTATTTCCGTGAGAGCCGCGTAACATTTTTACACTGAATACAACTGTCAGGTTCAAAACCAGATGACATTTAATAAACAGACAAGAAGCAAGGAATTAAACAGAGACTGGATTAAATTTAGCTCAATGAGGAGAAACGCGTAGACCTGTACCCTTGTACAGTGTCGTCCCAAGCTCTGACAAGAGAATTCTACGCCTCCTCTTTTATTTGGACTTTCCCTGATTACAACAACTAAATGCGTGCATCTTTTATTCTTTTTAATAACATTGTTATTCTGAATGTAACCAATAATAAAAAAATATATTTTGACCATTAATGCGACTTATTGAACAGGTGCGATAGAAACGGATGGATGGATTAAAATGCATGAGAATGTTTTATACTTTGAACGTTATTTTTACACTGTGATTACCAGCGGAATTATTAATTACTTATCGTGTTAAGCAACGTCAGCTAAGATTTATCTTAGGGCCAGATGCAGTCATCAAATGAGCCATTGGTTCCCTACCCCTGCTATAAAGTTTTTATTTGTCAGGTCCCTGGTTACATCACTGAAGCTGCTGCTGAAGGAAGGGGTGGTCATTTCAGCAGCCCCAGTTAGACACAATATATGATTATTCCAAAATGCAAATGTGCTGACACTCCTGATATCGCCCTGTCTCTGCTTTGTGTGCGTCACGGTATTCGATGTTCGGCCTTGGCAGTCAGCAGGCCGGTTCTGGACACAAACACTGATACGAGACAACTCGCTTTGCACAAATAAAAAAGTACAACTTCAGCACAATTGATAATAACTATAAAAACGGCCTTTAAGCATACGAGTTGTGTGATAACTTACACATAATTATTCTAACACTTGTTGGCTTTTAAAGTCACAGAGCTAATAATGGCAGAGAGGCAGGAGCCCACACTTGTGCTCGATGATGTCTTTTAGAAGTTTGACAGTGTGAAGTATTCGCTTTAGCGCATGAATGTTTTCTTTTGGAATCTTCTCACAAGCATTCTGTTGGTATTGTTCAAAAGTCATGTGGTTAAAACACACTTCCTTTAAATGCTCTGACTGTACAAAGTGTTAAATGGAAGGAGGTGATAATTGGAGAGAGCACACAGGTGTATCAGTGTTGGCGTTAACGCACTTGTGTCTTTTTATGCATTGAAATCAGAAACAACGCGCATTTCTGGAAGTCCGATTTTGTTTGTTCACCGACGCTGCCTTCTCTATGTTTTTATTGGTCGTCTTCAAAGTAATGGATTTTCTGGTACAATTTCTTACATTTTGATTCACCGAACGTTTTATCAATGACAAGTACTGCCTCAGTTTGCACTCGGACAATTTTACCGCGAGGGGCTGTCAAAATAAAGACTTCATGGTAAACACTAAGGTGAGTGTAAAGTCAACCTTTTTAACTTCATCCTTTGCCATGTCTCAAGTAAATGACTTGTTTTATTCTTTGTGAGTCCATGGAAACTTCACTTTTATCTAATAAACAAACACATAACAAAAGTGGAGTAAAAAAGTTTACAGGTGAAATGTAATTTAGAAAAACTTGCAATCTTGACTAATTGTCATGTCTTGGTGATCATGTTTAGTTTGGTTATGTTCGGTTTGATTTTTGCACTCTGTCGGTTCCTGTTTTTTCACTCCCTGTTTTGTTTCCATGACAACCCATTAGTTTTCACCTGTCCTCATGTCACGCACCTGATTCACTTGGACTCATGCATCCGTTGTCAATCACCACATCACTTTTTAAGCCTGTAGTTGCCAGGCAGTCAGCCTGGCGACATCACCCTCTACACACCTTTACGCTTTTTCATGCTCGTTTCTTGTCACATACTTTCGAGTTAATATTAAAGGATGTCATTACCTTCACCTCGTGTCCGATCCAGTCACTTTGCACCACGGGAAAACAAACCTCGCTATAGTCCCAGTCTTGACACTAATAAAACAAAACTGTTTTTTGTCTTTAAAACTGTCATTGCTCAAAACATAATATTGAATCAAAATCAATGTTTTATGAATTATTGACCTATCCAAGGCTCCGATTACTCCACATCAAATATTCCACTTTGAAAAATATTTTTTGTGGAAGATTTTGCATATTTTGTGTGTTTGCCGTTAAAAAAACTGTTTTCTTTTCCAAAAAGGGAAGAAAACAAGTTTGGTTATGTTTTGTTTAGTTTCTGCACTTTGTCAGTTCCTGTTTTGTCACCATGACTACCAATCAGTTCACCTGTCCTCACAACTCACACACCTGATTCATTTGAACTCACGCACCTGTTTTCAATCACCACATGACTATATTAACCTGTTTTTTCAGTTGGTCGTCCTGGCGTCATTGTCGTTGTTCCATGCTCTGTTTCATGTTCATACTTATTGCTGCCCTGCTCACGTCACCACAAGTAAGTTTTGTTTATTTTTGTCAAAGTTAGTGTCTTCTTTTTTTATGTCTTTAAGTTTACGTCAAAGGGCCTTTTGTTTCCTTAGCCAAGTTTTTGTCTCCGCTTTATGTTTTAACTTTTTATAGTATTAAAAAATAATGTATTCACCTTCACTCCATGTCCAATCAAGTTCATTTGCATTCCGGGAAAACAAATCACACCATAGTCCTACTACTACAACTTAGAATTGACGGATGGATCTGAAGTTGATGTTGACTCTAAAGATTTAAGCATTAAATAAATAATGTATGCATGCCCTGGCACACCATTATCATCATTTCATGACCGTAGCAAAAAACTTTTAACACTTTTATACTGAAATAAATACACCTACAACTTATTGAATGAAAATATAGAAAAAACTACGGTAAAGTTTTTAGATCCATGAAGGAAAGAAGAAAGTAAATCAATGTTTATAACTGAATACATTTACATATGCATAACAATTTGTTTTCTTTTGAATTTTTTTTTTGATGAATGAGATAGGCGCCAGCGCCCCCCGCGACCCCGAAAGGGAATAAGCGGTAGAAAATGGATGGATGGATGGAATTAAGTAAAGTTTATGACAACCTTTTTCCAAAACACAATATAGATTGTGAGATATAACAGGATAATGTTGTCATGATCCGTGGTCTGGGACACGTTTTGTGTATTCGGTTAGTTTTGGACTCCTTTAGTTCCTGTTTGTGCACCTCCTGAGTTTGTTACTACGGCTACTTATGATTTTCACCAGCCTCTGTTGTTCGGGACACTCACCTGTTTGTCTTCAAGAGACATTATTTAAGCCTGCCCTTGCTGGTCACTGGTCCTGGCTTCTTTGTTTGCTTCAAGCTACTGCTACTTGAATATTCCTATTTCTAGTCCATGCTAAGAGATAGCCCTAGCATCCAGTACGATCGGCACTTTTTCCTTCGTCTTGTTTTTCTGTTTTTGGTGCTTGGTTGATTTTTGAAGATTATATCATGTTCCTACCTGCAAGTCCTGTCCGGAGTCATCCGTTTGCATCCCGGGAGAACGGACCACGCAGCAAGCTGCGTAAACCCAGCCATCACAAATGCATATCATTTGTTTTCAAAACACTTACAAAAAAGTGGGACCCCAAAAGCATCATGTTACACCTTTCCTGCTTGTCGACTCCCAGACCGTGGTCGAGGAGCGCGGGGGAGATATTCCCTCTGGGGCCGATATATTGTCGGGGGTAACACCCTCCACTTTACCCATCAGTCGGTCCCTACAGTTCCACTCTTTGGTCGGAATGACGAGGCCGTTGATTTGTTACAAATCTTTATTTATGTTTTCCACATTAATACTCCTGCACATGTTAGCGCTCTCTCTCCTAACTTGCCCACTCACTTAGACACATCACTCACCCCACACACCGCCATTCTTAAAGGAGCACACACACACATATGCTACTCTCACAGCAATCAGTTCACTGGTTGGCCGAATCAGCTAGAAAGCAGTCGACCAGATTTTTTGGCGCTCTGAAAAGAGTAGAGGAGGCAAGTAAAGACAGTGATATTAGCCAGCGGCGGACCGTGTGTTACTTGGTTGAAGAGAACCTTCCCTTCTCGAAGTTCCCAAGCCTGACCTAGCTGCAAAACTCCAATGGTGCCAGCATACCAGCAGATTATGGCCATCACGAAACCAGGCATGACATTAAAACTAACTTGCGAAATTCTAAATTTGTTGGCATTATTTGACATGAAAGTGTAGATGTGGGGGTTTTTAAATGACTGATGGTCTACATACAGGTGAGAATAATCAATCGGCATATGCAAAAATAAAGAATAAAAAATAATTGATTATTCTCACCTGTAAATGCCACCTTATGGTGGGAGAGGAGTTTGCGTGTCCAATGATCCTACGAGCTATGTTGTCCGGGGGCTTCTATGCCCCCTGGTAGGGTCTTCCAAGACAAACAGGTCGTAGGTGAGGGATCAGACAAAGAGCAGCTGGAAGACTTTTATTGAAATACAAGAACCAAGACTCAGTTTTCCCTCGTCTGGACACAGGTCACTGGGGCTCCCCTTTGGAGCCAGGCCCGGAGTTGGGGCACGATGGCAAGCGGCTGGTGGCCGGCCCTACATGGGTCCCCCCTCCAATGGGCTTACCACTCATGGGAAGGGCCATAGAGGTCGGGTGCGTTGTGAGCTGGGCGGAAGCCGAAGGCAGTGCACTTGGCGGTTCGATCCTCAGCTACATTAGCTAGCTCTTGGGACGTGAAATGTCACCTTGCTGGGGAGGAAGGAGCTTGAGTCCCGGCTGAATATAGTCGGACCCACTTTGACGCACAGCAAGGGCTCTGGAACCAGTTCTCTCGAGAGGTACTGGACTTGCTTCCACACTGGCATTGCGTGCAGTGAGAGGCGACAGGCTGGGGTAGCAATTCTTGTTGCCCCCGGCTCAAAGCCTGCACGTTGGAGTTCAACCCAGTGGACGAGAGGGTGGCTTCCCTCCGCCTTCGGGTGGGGGGGACAAGTCCTGACTGTTGTTTGTGCATACGCAACAAACAGTGCAAACAATCCACTCACAGTTAATGTGAGTGGATTTTACTCTATAAAGTGTTTATTTTTGTAGGAATGTAGTTGTTAAAGTTAAGGAATTTTGTGATTTCTGATCATTTGTGAGGCCACCATAGTGACTTTTGTGTGTACGTAGGACCGTAGCTTGTCATTGTTGTTGTTCTGGCTTGTTACTGTAGAGAGAGTTGATCCATCACCCCTTTGTCATGTTTGTTTTATATACAGTACTCTATAGCCCTTTATATTGTGTAGAAAATGTACAAACTTTCACTAAAATGGGTTTTTGTCAAGGCTAGAACCCATTATTCATAAGTACAGTCACGATCAAAAGTTAACCTACACTTGTAAAGATCATAATGTCATGGCTGTCTTGAGTTTCCAATCATTTCTACAACTCTCATTTTTTTGCGATAGAGTGATTGGAGCACATACTTGTTGGTCACAAAAAAAACATTCATGAAGTTTGGTTCTTTTATGAATTTATTATGGGTCTACTGAAAATGTGACCAAATCTGCTGGGTCAAAAGTATACATACAGCAATGTTAATATTTGGTTACATGTCTCTTGGCAAGTTTCACGGCAATAAAGTGCTTTTGGTAGCCATCCACCAGCTTCTAGCAAGGTTCTGGTTGAATTTTTGACCACTCCTCTTGACAAAATTAATGCAGTTCAGTTAAATGTGTTGGTTTTCTGACATGGACTTGTTTCTTCAGCATTGTCCACACATTTAAGTCAGAACTTTGGGAAGGCCATTCTAAAACCTTAATTCTAGCTTGATTTAGCCATTCCTTTACCACTTTTGACGTGTCTTTCGGGTCATTGTCCTGTTGGAAAACCCAGCTGGGCCCAAGACCCAACCTCTGGGCTGATGATTATAGGTTGTCCTGAAGAATTTGGAGGTAGTCTTTCTTTTTCATTGTCCCATTTAGTCTCTGTGAAGCACAAGTTCCATTGGCAGCAAAACGGGCCAAGAGCCTAATATCACTACGACCGTGCTTGACGGTAGGTGTGGTGTTCCTGGGATTAAAGGCCTCACCTTTTCGCCTCCAAACATATTGCTGGGTATTGTGGCCATACAGCTCAATTTTTGTTTCATCTGACATCACTTGGACAAAGACAAGACCTTCTGGAGGAATGTTGAACCAGAAGCTTGTGGATCAATCAATCAATCAATGTTTACTTATATAGCCCTAAATCACAAGTGTCTCAAAGGGCTGCACAAACCACAACACGAACCACTACGACATCCTCGGTAGGCCCACATAAGGGCAAGGAAAACTCACACCCAGTGGGACGTCGGTGACAATGATGACCCAGTGGGACGTCGGTGACAATGATGACTATGAGAACCTTGGAGAGGAGGAAAGCAATGGATGTCGAGCGGGTCTAACATGATACTGTGAAAGTTCAATCCATAATGGATCCAACACAGTCGCGAGAGTCCAGTTCAAAGCGGATCCAACACAGCAGTGAGAGTCCCGTTCACAGCGGAGCCAGCAGGAAACCATCCCAAGCGGAGGCGGATCAGCAGCGCAGAGATGTCCCCAGCCGATACACAGGCAAGCAGTACATGGCCACCGGATTGGACCGGACCCCTTCCACAAGGGAGAGTGGGACATAGGAGAAAAAGAAAAGAAACGGCAGATCAACTGGTCTAAAAAGGGAGTCTATTTAAAGGCTAGAGTATACAAATGAGTTTTAAGGTGAGACTTAAATGCTTCTACTGAGGTGGCATCTCGAACTGTTACCGGGAGGGCATTCCAGAGTACTGGAGCCCGAACGGAAAACGCTCTATAGCCCGCAGACTTTTTTTTGGCTTTGGGAATCACTAATAAGCCGGAGTCCTTTGAACGCAGATTTCTTGCCGGGACATATGGTACAATACAATCGGCAAGATAGGATGGAGCTAGACCGTGTAGTATTTTATACGTAAGTAGTAAAACCTTAAAGTCACATCTTAAGTGCACAGGAAGCCAGTGCAGGTGAGCCAGTACAGGGGTAATATGATCAAACTTTCTTGTTCTTGTCAAAAGTCTAGCAGCCGCACTTTGTACCAACTGTAATCTTTTAATGCTAGACATGGGGAGACCCGAAAATAATACGTTACAGTAATCGAGGCGAGACGCAACAAACGCATGGATAATGATCTCAGCGTCTTTAGTGGACAGAATGGAGCGAATTTTAGCGATATTACGGAGATGAAAGAAGGCCGTTTTAGTAACGCTTTTAATGTGTGACTCAAAGGGGAGAGTTGGGTCGAAGATAATACCCAGATTCTTTACCGTGTCGCCTTGTTTAATTGTTTGGTTGTCAAATGTTAGAGTTGTATTACTAAATAGAGGTCGGTGTCTAGCAGGACCGATAATCAGCATTTCCGTTTTTTTGGCGTTGAGTTGCAAAAAGTTAGCGGACATCCATTGTTTAATTTCATTAAGACACGCCTCCAGCTGACTACAATCCGGCGTGTTGGTCAGCTTTAGGGGCATGTAGAGTTGGGTGTCATCATGGGGGGCGGTAGATAACAGCCAGGTGTAGAGGCAGCGGTGTGACAGACTTCATAGTAAGCACCTCAAACGATTTATATTTATTATTTATGGCTACCAAAAGCGCCTTATTCGTGTGCAACTTGCCAAGGGACATGTAACCAAATATTAACATTGATGTATGTATACTTTTGACCCAGCAGATTTGGTCACAATTTCAGTAGACCCATAATGAATTTATAAAAGAACCAAACTTCATGAATGTTTTTTTATGTGACCAACAAGTATGTGCTCCAATCACTCTATCACAAAAAAACAAGAGTTGTAGCAATTAATGGAATCTCAAGATATCCATGACATTATGTTCTTCACAAGTATATGTAAACTTTTGACCACAATTGTATACTGTTTATGATAGAAAAAAAGTCTTCACCATATGAACTTTTTGATTAATTAACCCTGTTCAAGAACCAATTAAGTTTGTAAATGGGAATTCCCCTGTACTGTCAAAATGTATGAGAACGCGTTCTGATGTTTTTCGACCCGGCGCAAATTAAAGACGCTGGTAGTTCATTACTTTTGAAGACCAAGCACCCCGCCAACGACGGGAGACTCTGCTGTTAATTGGAGCATTCACGATGATATCTCATTTTTGTCACCCGTGACAGTCAAATTATCAGAATGATGGATGGCTCCATTAAGTGATTTAATGTTGCTTTCAGTTAATTTCGTCACTCTGCTTTGCTTGGTCCACTCAAAAATCTGAGTCAGCAGGACTGTTCCAGTCTTTCCCAACAGTGTTGACCAGGGGTCTCAGACACGCGACTCGCGGGCCAATTGCGGCCCGTGAGATGTTATTTTGCGGCCCCCACCTTAATATGAAGGTTTAATGTTAGTCCGGCCCTAAAATTTGATATGAATGGCGCTTGACAGTGTTGTGTGCGGGGTTGAAGGAATCTACCAATTGGGTGTGGTATGTGGCTCTCGAGGGCTGAACATTGACACCCGACGAGCGGTTTGGTAGCTTCCGAAACACTCCGCCGAAGGACCGAGCGACAATACAAAACTGTGGTGCACTGGACCCCAGCACTGATACTCTGACAGAGAGTTGCTGGGCGAATCGGACGTGTGACACGTTAGTCGTGATGTTAGCCCGTTCTGGCCTAATTGTGCTACCGTAACTGTAAACTCCACGGTAGAGATGCGCGGTTTGCGGTCTCATCCGCAGAGTCCGCGGGTAAACCGCAGGTCGGGCGGTTGACATGACGAAAAAATAGATTTTAATTAGATTCGGGCGGGTGGCGGTTGAACCATCCGGAGACATTTGATATACATGGTTCTGGGATCGGTATCCTTTGCCATTCAAAGGGCCATTTAAGACCCGTGTCATATAGCGAAGAAGTCAATAGGAGACGCTATTAATCTCTTGAATAACTGCCAGCAGTCACCCAGATGAAGCCATTGGCCACTTATACATCATACACGATCTGCTTGTCAGTACAGCATCATGTTGTGTGTGGCTTCCGCGGCAACACGCACACGACTGCAAGGCATACTGGGTGACACAGAGTACACTAATGGTTGTGATATAAACAATTTTAACACTCTTAGTAATATGCGCCACGCTTTGAAGCCACACCAATTAAGAAGGACAAACACATTTCGGGAGAACATCCTCACAGTAACAAAACATAAACACAACACAACAAATACCCATAATCCTTTCTATTCATGACACTTCCTGACTATTTTATACACCCCATTGCCTATCCTTTTGTTATTTGGCTCTTTCAACATTTTGGGTTGCCTACTCCTGCGTTAGTGGAAAATCGGCAAATGAGTGAAAGCGACAGAAACGTTGCCAGGGAGACGAGGGTTTTCTTACGTACCTGGCTGCAGTCACACCGCCACACTTGTCCGTCCATAGTAAAAGTCCCCGATAACCCAGACCAGGGGTAGGGAACTTATGGCTCTAGAGCCAGATGTGGCTCTTTTGATGACTGCATCTGGCTCTCAGATAAATCCGAGCTGACACTGCTTAACACGCTAAGTAATAAATAATTCCACTTGTAATCACAGTGTTAAAAATAAGATTCAGAATATAAAACATTCTCGTGCATTTTAATCCATCCATCCGTTTTCTAGCGCACCTGTTCAAGAAGTTGCATTAATGGTAAAAAGTTATTTATCTATTATTGATTAGTGTGGGGCTTGCCCTCCTGGGGGTTCTTCAGACCACCAAGCACCGACATGAGAGCCTGTTTCAGGGTTACAATATTGTTTTATTTTTCAAGAAGTCTCTTAGTTGCTTTCCAGCAATTGTCTTTTTCTCTTTCGTTCTCGATCACACTCTGGTTCCAGCCCCAACCCCGTCTCTCTTCCTGGCTACTGCTTATAACATAGCGACAGGTGATTAGATAACAAGGCCCAGGTGGGACATCTACGCACCTGTCGCTGATTTCAAGGCCGGTCCTGGTACACCCACTTCGCTGCAGGCCCGCAGGGCACACCCCCTCCACAGTTAGCTTCAGAATAACAATGTTATTACAGAGAATAACAGACTTAGTATAGTCTACAAATGTTGGTTTTACTTAAAAATCCAGGTGATTAGTTGTGTTCAGTGTAAAAAAGAATATTACATGGCTCTTCTGGAAATACATTTTAAAATATTTGGCTTCTTGGCTCTCTCAGCCAAAAAGGTTCCCGGCCCCCTGACCTAGACCAATTCAAACCCTTATTTGTTTTTATTTTATTGTTTAATTTGCATTGCTTCACATTCCTTAATTCTCTTTTTGTTCATTTATATTCGGATTTTATTTGATGTTGAAAATCAAAATAAAGACCTTTTAAAAAGATTTTTTTTTTTAAAGAAATATTTTCTTGTGGCCCAGCTTCACCCAGGCTCTGCATCCAGTGGCCCCCAGGTAAATTGAGTTTGAGACCCCTGTCCGTGGCAACAGTCCAGGTATTTGCGGAGTCGCCATATGGAGGCCGCGGCGGCTTCCACAGCACCCGTTCAGAACAGCCGGTCCAAAAGTGCTGCTGTGTAACAACAACATATCAACACTTGGCGCTGCCTGACTCAGACGTATGCTTCTTTTTGGGGCGTGCAAACAATCGCCTGCTCTTATTGATTGAGCCAAAACCTCACTGGGATTATTGACTGGGTCCTCGGAATTATGTCTTTATGGAAGTTTTGTCCAGATGGCGTCCTTAAAGGGGAACATTATCACAATTTCAAAAGGGTTAAAAACAATAAAAATCAGTTCCCAGTGGCTTGTTGTATTTTTTGAATTTTTTTTTCAAAATTTTACCGGTCCCGGAATATCCCTAAATAAAGCTTTAAAGTGCCTTATTTTTGCTATCTTCGAAACCATTATCCATTTCCCTGTGACGACATACAGGGCTGCCAATACAAACAACATGGCGGTTACCACAGCAAGATATAGCGACATTAGCTTGGATTCAGACTCGGATTTCAGCGGTTTAAGCGATTCAACAGATTACGCCTGTATTAAAACAGATGGTCGGAGTATGGAGGCAGATAGCGAAAACAAAATTGAAGAAGAAACTGAAGCTATTGAGCAAATAGCTATTGATGCAATTCGGCCATAGCGTGGGTGTACCTAATGAAATGGCCCATAGCATGGCTGTCTTATTAGCATCGCCGGTAAAATGTGCGTACCAAACGATCAGGACTTTCGCATCTTGTGACACTGGAGCAACTTAAATCATTCGATTGGTAAGTGTTTGTTTCGCATTAAATGTGGGTCTCTACTTTCAAATGTACATACAGCTAGCGTAAATAGCATGTTAGCATCGATTAGCGTAGCATGTTAGCATCAATTAGCTGGCAGTCATGCCGTGACCAAATATGTCTGATTAGCACATAAGTCAACAACATCAACAAAACTCACCTTTGTGATTTTGTTGAATTAATCATTGCAAATGCACCTGCAGGTTATCCATACATCTCTTTGCCATGTCTGCCTTAGCATTGCCGGTCAAATGTGAAGACACTCTGGTACATTCAATGGGGGTCTGGCGGCAGATTTCTTGCCAGTGGTGCAACTTGAATCCGTCCCTGTTAGTGTTGTTACACCCTCCGACAACACACCGACGAGGCATGATGTCTCTAAGGTTCCAAAAAATAGTCGAAAAAACGGAAAATAACACAGCTGAGACCCGGTGTTTGTAATGTGAAAATGAATATGGCGGGTGTGTTACCTCGGTGACGTCACGTTCCGATGTCCTCGGTAAAAGACCGATAAACAGAAAGCCGTTTAATTCGCCAAAATTCACCCATTTAGAGTTGGGAAATCGGTTAAAAAAATACATGGTCTTTTTCTGCAACATCAAGGTATATATTGACGCTTGCATAGGTTTGGTGATAATGTTCCCCTTTAAAACAATATGCAGGCTTTGTGAAATGTTCTCCACTCTTACCATTTGGGTTGTTGATGTTGTGCGCTTGGGTGGTGTTATTCGTTACTCGCTCCCTCTGGTCTTTTTACATACAAGTTTAGTACGCAAACGCAATCAATTCGGCCTATAAAAAGCGAAGCGAAAGTTTCTAAGTCTGCCATCTACAACCTAGCAACCATCACCCAGGGGCTTTCTAATCTGATGCATTCAGCCAATTAACAAGAGGGGGCGGGGTTCCTGTGGGCTCCAGACCGAGGTCACAGCTCCATCACTTCCACTCGACACCCTAGCTATTTCTGTGTCACCCAGGTGGCGTCTTTCTCTCCCAGTGCCTTTCTGCCTCGTGATTTGATGAGCTGCTGTGCTCGCCTGTCAGTCCGGATACTGGGCGGCCTGTTTGCCGCTAAAGACTCATTGTACGCCACCGTGAACACGGCTTTAATTTGATCTAAATGAAGGCAACTGAGGGGTGCATCTGGTCTTTGTTTAGTCAGTTTGAACAACTAACCGAGTACTGACCCCTGTCAGTGACGCTCATTAGGTTTGACTACCGAAACAAAATCCGTGATCTTGACCAGTGGGACTTAAAGTGTGGTCTGGGGACCCCATGGTGGTCCTCGAGAAAGCCCTAAGTCAGGGGTGTCAAACACATTTTTAGATCGGGGGCCACGTGGAGGAAAATCTACTCCCAAGTGGGCCGGAATGGTAAGATCACGGCACGATAACCTAAAAATAAAGACCACTTCAGGTTGTTTTCTTTGTATAAAAATAGAACAAGGACATTCTGAAATTGTACAAAACATGTCGTTGTTTTTTTACAATTATCTGGGGCGCTATAGCTCGGTTGGTAGAGCGGCCGTGCCAGCAACTTGAGGGTTGTAGGTTCGATCCCCGCTTGCACCATCGTAGTCACTGCCGTTGAGTCCTTGGGCAAGACACTTTACCCACCTGCTCCCAGTGGCACACACACTGGTTTAAATGTAAAAATTAGATATTGGGTTTCACTATGTAGAGCGCTTTGAGTCCCTTTGAGAAAAGCGCTATATAAATATACTACACACTTCACCTGTTGCGGTTAATAGTATATATACTTTATTTGTCTTTATTTATATTTACTGAATAAATGATGTGATAATGTTCATCAGTCAACTCATGGGTGTTAATTTTCAATCTATGAAGATAGAAGAAATATATAAAAATAAAATTACAGTATGTTATTTATGTAGTTTGCTCATTTTCCTCGAATGATGTACTAACATCATGTGGTTTATTTTGTACATTTGTAGCATCATCTACTACAGGGGTGTCAAACGTACGGCCCAAGGGCCGGATCAGGCCTGCCAACAGGTTTTATCCGGCCCACGGGATGAGTTTGCTAAATATAAAAATTAACCTGAAATTTTAGAATGAAAAAATAGCTGTTTTACAATAGCAATGATTTGTATATTTGTAGATGATGCTGCATATGTACAAAATAAACTCCATGATTTTAGTACACCAGTTAAGGAAAATGATCAAACTACATAAATAATATCCTGTAATTTGATTTCGCATAATTTGTTTTATCTTGATTGAAAATTACACTGATGAACATTATCACTTTATTTATTCAGAAAATATAAATAACGACAAATGAATTATTAACCGCAAGTGGAAAAAAAACCCACCAACAACATTATAATTTGAATTGATTGAAACTTTTATTAGTAGACTGCACAGTACAGTACATATTCCATACAATTGACCACTAAATGGTAACACCCCAATAAGTTTTTCAACTTGTTTAAGTTGGGGTCCACGTAAATCCATTAATTTCAGAATGTACTTGTTCTAAAGACAATCTGAAGTTGTCTTTGTTTTTAAGTTATCGTGCCGTGATTTTACTAGTCGGGTCCACTTGGGAGGTGATTTTTCTCAGAGTGGCCCCCGTTTTAAAATTAGTTTGACACCCCTGATCTACAAAGATACAGATAATTGGTATTGCGACTGAAGTGCCAACATGTGGTTAATTTTGTGCATATGTAGCATCATCTGCTAAGAGACATCCATCCATCCATTTCCTACCGCTTATTCCCTTTGGGGCCGCGGGGAGCGCTACAATCGGGCGGAAGGCGGGTTACTACTAAGAGAGAAAGAATTGCCATTTCAGCGTCCAGTGAACATATTTAGTACAGCGGTTTCTGTCAGGCTTGCCCCTGACAGTTTGTCTATGTTTTAGTTTTTTCCTCTGCATTTGTCTGTTTCCTGTGTTTAGTATTTCCTGTCTTTTAGTTCCTGTCAAGTGCTCTTAATTTGTCAGCTTCCTGTCTTGTTCCCTGAGTGCTGTGTTCCCCTTCAGCTGCGGCTGATTGGCATCTGGCCACAACTGTTGCCAATCAGCCGGCCCCTATTTGTACCTCCTTTGTCTTGTGTCAGTTTCTGGATCGTTGTATTGTCATTTGTATTGTCATTGCCTCATGTCACTCTTTTGTCTTTGCTGACTGTCGTGTCTGGCATCATTTCAGCTATTACCTGTCGTGCTACATCTTGTCCTGGTCGTCGTAGCGGTAAGCTGTTTTTGCTAGCATTTAGCTATTTCCAGTTTTTCTGTTTGTTATCCTCTAGCTTCTATGCTAAAGTTCATTTTTGTTTCTTGTTAGCTTCTATGCTAAAGGCCTTTTGTTTATTATCCGCCCACATGCGCGCTTTTGGTTTGAACCCGTTGTTTGATTTTGTCTTGGTATCTTTATTAAATCATGTTTGTTCACTCCATGCCTGCCTCCATCTCTGCATCTTGGGGTTCGTCATCAAATACCCCTGACAGGTGTCAAACGTAAGTGGTCCAAGTGTCCGTAATTAGCATATTCAATTGTCCTGTATATGTAAGGTCATAGTGTCTGTAGTCAGCAATAAACAAAGCATGTACAGTCCTTCCTCATTCATCTAGTCTAATTAGTTCCAAAGTTGACCCTGGTAAAGGAATTTTTGCAAAATACAAAACACGAAACTAGTGAAGTTGGCACGTTGTGTAAATCAGGCATGTGATTTGACCACAATTAAAAAGACTGAAAACATTTCGGGAGGTCTGGGGGACCATTTATTAAATGGTAAATAAAAACATAATACAATGATTTGCAAATCCTTTTCAACTTATATTCAGTTGAATAGACTGCAAAGACGAGATATTCATGTTCGAACTGAGAAACATATTTTTTTGCAAATAATCATTAACTTAGAATTTAATGGTAGCAACACATTACAAAAAAGTTAGCAAAGGGGCATTTTTACTACTGTGTTACATGGCCTTTCCTTTTAACAACACTCAGTAAACGTTTGGGAACTGAGGAGACACGTTTTTTAAGCTTTTCAGGTTGAATTATTTTCCATTTTTGCTTGATGTACAGCTTAAGTTGTCCAATGGTCTATTTTAGGCTTCATATTGCGCCACACATTTTCAACGGGAGACAGGTCTGGACTGCAAGCAGGCCAGTTTAGTACCCACACTTTTTACTATGAAGCCACGCTGTTGTAACATGTAGCCTGGCACTGTTTTGCTGGAATAAGCAGGGGCGTCCATGAAAAAGACATTGCTTGGATGGCAACATATGTTGCTCCAAAACCTGTATGCCCCTTTCCGAATTATTGGTGCCTTCACAGATTTGTAAGTTACCCATGCCTTGGGCAATAATACACCCCCATACCATCACAGATGCTGGCTTTTGAACTTTGCGCCTATAACAATCCAGATGTTTTTTTTCCTCTTTGGTCCAGAGGACACAACGTCCCCAGTTTCCAAAAACAATTTGAAATATAGACTCGTAATACCACAGAACACTTTTACACTTTACATCTTAGATGAGTGTAGTGGAATTCCTGACCTTTAATACCATATTTTTTGTCTATCGAAGTCCGAGAGGAAACATTGTCAAAAAGCTGTAAGAGGTCTGCTCTTTTCTTTTTTTCCTATTCGAAACCATTGCAGGATCATATGTAGGTGAAAGTTGAATTTGTAGTCGCTCCAACCATTCTACAAAATGTTTTGATTGTTTTTTATGACTAAGGGATCCGAGGTTGTTGCGGAGCAAGCAGTTGCGAAACAACGGGACCTTGACACATGAGGGAAACATATAAAAAGACAGTAGACCAATATTTGATATGATTTGCATGATCTGTATCCTCCGGATGACGCTGTCTGTTTGCATGGGCAATCCAATCCAACTCTGTACTTTTTGATATTGGGTAAATAAAACTTTTGTACTAAAACCACTTTGTTTGCTGTTTAAGCTTCGGACAATCCACCACATGAGCTCGGGCCCAGCGAAGCCGGCGGCGTTTCTGGGTGTTGTTGATAAATAGCTTTTGTTTTGCATAGTACAGTTTTCACTTGCTCTTACAGATGTAGCGACAAACTGTAGTTACTGACTGTAGTGTACTGAAGTGTTCCTGAGCCCATGAGGTGATATCCTTTACACACTGATGTCGCGTTTTGATGCAGTACCGCCTGAGGGATCGAAGGTCCATAATATCATCGCTTACGTGCAGTGATTTCTCCAGATTCTCTGAGCCTTATGACAATATTACGGACCATAGATGGTGAAATCCCCAAATATTTTGTAATAGCTCGTGGAGAAATATTGTTTTTAAACTGTTGGACAATTTGCTCATGCATTTGTTCACAAAGTGGTGACCCTCTTACCATCCTTGTTTGTGAATGACTGAGCATTTCATGTAAGCTGCTTTTATACCCAATCATGGCACCCACCTGTTCCCAATTAGCCTGTTCACCTGTAGGAATGTTCCAAATAAGTGTTTGATGAGTATTTCTCAACTTCCTCAGTCTTTTTTGCCACTTGTGTCAGCTTTTTTGAAACATGTTGCAGGCATCAAACTCTAAATGAGCTAATATTGGCAAAACATAACCAAGTTTCCCAGTTCGAATATTAAGTATTTTTGGAGTCTATACAATTGAATATAAATTGAAAATGATTTGCAAATCATTGTATTCTGTTTCTATTTACGATTTACAGAAGGGGCCAACTTCATTGGTTTTGGGTTTTGTATAAGTCGAATATTTTCATTGTCAGAGCGTGAAAATTCTCTTTGTCCTAATAAATCCTGTTTTTAACAATATTAGAGCCCTCTAGACATGAAATACACTTAAACAGAAGTCTCCCTTTGTGAATATCAATTGTGATTGCCGCAAGTTAATAGGAGGCTTGCTTATGGCGTCGTATCTGTTTTTCTTCTTGACAGCTTAATTCACACGATGGTCAAGCAGCTTGAGCGTAGCATTATAACAAGTGAGAGTGAGTGTAGAGTTTGAACAGAAAATACCGTATTGATGTTCTGTTCTTGGGTGTTCCAGTTGTTCAAATAGAGAGATAGTAAAAGAGCTTTCATAGAAAAAAGTGGTTCATAAAGGTTATAAATTCAGGAAAAAAACAAACTTGCATTGAATGAATGCAATCAATGCGATCGGACCGCTCGTGTCTGCAGTGATCACTTTGTAAAATGTTGTTTGAATATTTGATTTTGTATGAAAAACTTTCTGTGATGTAATCGAGTTATATTAGTAGTGTTTGAGAGCAGAACTAAACGTAAATAAAGGACAACATGTCACATTAATTTGTGTTCTTTTGTGGTTGCTATGCCAAAATATAACTCAAAGACTTGGTTGTGCAAATGAACTAACGTCATGTTCAGTCCTAGTAATAAATATTGTGATTGTATTTTTGTTGTCGAATTTCATAAAATAAACTAAAAGCTTAGTTGTTGTTTTTGTGCAGGAAAGCCGAGTGCTTTATTCGACACAGATGACCACATTATAGCTTCTTTGGTGATATTTGCTTGCATTAAGAAAATATCCTTAATAGTATCAATAAACTTGATGAATAGGCTCATAGGCTCAATAGCATATACTGAATCTTGATACCGTGAGCAAACATTGCAACAGGGACATATTCAGCTAAGTATGGAACAAAATATGAACTTCACAGCATAAAAACAACTGCAGACATGAATTGCAGATGAGACTAATATTTGTAGCGGGAAATCAACTGCAAACTAACATTTTTCTCAAAAGTGTCACGATCACAGCAGCACGGCACTCGTTATGTTAACCAAATACGTTACTTTGCGATGCGCGAATAAGTCCAACTTTGTCTTTCACGGATTAATGTTTAATTTGTGGACCCCTCAGATGTAAACACATGATGTGCTTCCAATATGTTCTTCTCTAAATACCGTCAAATGAAGTGAGATACCAGTAATCTCTTGGTGATGATAAATTTCTGATTTTGATTTTGATTTTCTGGTCCCCGTTGGGGATATTCATTTTTACTGGCGCACATTTGAACAATAGACATTACACATCACAAACAAAAATAACAAAAATACATCATACATGACCAACACAGACAGGTGGGCCGGGCCTGCTGCTTAGGGCGGCTATAGCTGCAGGGATAAGGCTTTTCTCAAGGCGGGTCCTCTGGAATTTGATAGTTCTGTACCTGCGCCTTGATGGTAGTGGAATGATGTATTGGTGTAGTGCAGGGGTCACTAATGCAGTGCCCGCGGGTACCAGGTTGCCTGTAAGGACCAGATGAGTCGCCCGCCGGCCTGTTCTAAAAATAGCTAAAATAGCAGCACTTACCAGTGAGCTGCCTCTATGTTTTAAATTGTATTTATTTACTAGCAAGCTGGTCTCGCTTTGCTTGACATTTTTAATTTTAAGAGAGACAAAACTCAAATAGAATTTGAAAATCCAAATAAATATTTTAAATACTTTGTCTTCACTTGTTTAAATAAATGATTTTTTTGTTTTACTTTGCTTCTTATTACTTTCAGAAAGACAATTTTAGGGAAAAAAATACAACCTTAAAAATTATTTTAGTATTTTTAAACACATATACCTTTTTACCTTTTAAATTCTTTCCTCTTCTTTCCTGACAATTTAAATCAATGTTCAAGTAATTTGTTTTTTTTTTATTGTAAAGAATGATAAATACTTTTTAATTTAATACTTCATTTTAGCTTCTGTTTTTTTGACGAAAAATATTTGTGAAATATTTCTTCAAACTTATGATTAAAATTCAAAAAAAGTATTTTGGCTAATCTAGAAAATCTGTAGAATCAAATTTAAATCTTATTTCAAAGTCTTTTGAATTTATTTAAAAAATGTTCTGGAAAATCTAGAAGAAATAATGATTTGTCTTTGTTAGAAATATAGCTTGGTCCAATTTGTTATATATTCTAACAAAGTGCAGATTGGATTTTAACCTATTTAAAACATTTCATCAAAATTCTAAATTTAATCTTAATCAGGAAAAATTAGTAATGATGTTCCATAAATTCTTTTTTCAATTTTTTCAAAAATAATCGAATTAGCTTGTTTTTCTCTTCTTTTTTTCAGTTGAATTTTGAATTTTAAAGAGTCGAAATTGAAGATAAACTATGTTTCAAAATTTAATTGTAATTTCTTTTGTGTTTTTCTCATCTTTTAAACAGTTCAATTAATGTTTTTTCATCATTCATTCTCTACAAAAAAAACTTCCGTAAAAGGAAAAAAAATGTACGACAGAATGACAGACAGAATTACCCTTTTTTTTTAAATATATATATATAGATTTATTTATTAAATGTAATTCGAGCAAATTGGCTATTTCTGGCAATTTATTTAAGTGTGTATCAAACTGGTAGCCCTTCGCATTAATCAGTACCCAAGAAGTAGCACTTGGTTTCAAAAAGGTTGGTGACCCCTGGTGTAGTGGGTGAGTCTTATCCTGGACTATTGTGTTTGCCAGTCGAATGATGGACCTGTGGTTTGGATCTGAGATGTTGGGTGTGGGTCGGCCGATGTTTTTAGCTGCTATGTTTGTAATGCGTGTTAATTTGGTCCGGTTCATTACAGAAAGCAGAGTGACAAAACATGTGGAACAGTACAGAAGGATAGGTTGAACGATACTATGGCATAGTAATAACAGGAGGTGAGGTGCAATGTATAGTCCTTTAAGTTTAAGCATGGCTGACGTCCTTTGTTGATTTCTTTATTGAATGTCCGCGGTGTGCTGATCAAAAGTGAGTTTATTGTCCAAGGTTACGCCCAGGTATTTAAAAGTGTCAACTAGTTTAACTGTTTGTGTGTTTATGATGATGGGGTGCTGAGGTGAGGGCGGGTTGAACCATATTTCTTCGATCCCTCAGATGGGACTGTATCAAAAACCGACATCAATCTCTAAAGGATATCACCACATGGGCTCAGGAACGCTTCAGAAAACCTCTGTCACTAAATACAGTTGGTCGCGACATCTGTAAGTGCAAGTTAAAGCTCTACTATGCAAAGCGAAAGCCATTTATCAACAACATCCAGAAACGCCGCCGGCTTCTCTGGGCCTGAGATCATCTAAGATGGACTGATGCAAAGTGGAAAAGTGTTCTGTGGTCCCACGAGTCCACATTTGAAATTGTTTTTGGAAATATTCAACATCGTGTCATCCGGACCAAAGAGGAAGCAAACCATCCAGATTGTTATCGACGCAAAGTTCAAAAGCCAGCATCCGTGATGGAATGGGGGTGCATTAGTGCCCAAGGCATGGGTAACTTACACATCTGTGAAGGCAACATTAATGCTGAAAGGTACATACAGGTTTTGGAACAACATATGCTGCCATCTAACCGCCATCTTTTTCATGGACACCCCTGCTTATTTCAGCAAGAAGTCCACAAAGAGAATTCTGGCAAAGTTGCCTGGGTAGTCCAGATGCTGGAGGAGGAGATGCAGCAGGTTGAACATTGTTTTAATCTTTTCAAAATAAGAATAAATCTTCATTGATTCAGGTAGATACCATATTTTTCGGTCTATAAGTCTCAGTTTTTTTTCATAGTTTGGCCATTGCGACATATACTCCGGAGCGATTTATATGTGAAATTATTAACACATTACCGTAAAATATTAAATAGTATTATTTATCTCATTCGCGGAAGAGACAAAGAAAATGTCAGCAATCGTCACAAACAGTATCAGCCAATAAGAATTCAGCAGGGGAGGGTCATGGCAGAAGTGCATTGTGGGTCATAGACCTACTGCTGTAGCTACTAAAATGGATAATTTCATCATTGGCGGTAACTTATAAAAACTGAGAAGGGCTGAACAAAAATGGCACCGAAAAGGAAATCATGTACTGCAGATTACAAGCTGGACTTAGTGAAATATGCAGCAGAAAACGATAAGAGGAAGCGGCGCATACCTTTGGAGTTGGCAGAGTTGTTTAGAAGCGACATCGATGAAGAAGATTTCATCGAATTTATCGATTAGGAGTGACAGATTGTTTGGTGAACGTATAGCATGTTCTATATGTTATAGTTATTTGAATGACCCTCCGCTGATGACACCCAACTCTACATGCCCCTAAAGCTGACCAACACGCCGGATTGTAGTCAGCTGGAGGGGTGTCTTAATGAAATTAAACAATGGATGTCCGCTAACTTTTTGCAACTCAACGCCAAAAAAACGGAAATGCTGATTATCGGTCCTGCTAGACACCGACCTCTATTTAATAAGACAACTCTAACATTTGACAACCAAACAATTAAACAAGGCGACTCTGTAAAGAATCTGGGTATTATCTTCGACCCAACTCTCTCCTTTGAGTCACACATTTAAAGCGTTACTAAAACGGCCTTCTTTCATCTCCGTAATATCGCTAAAATTCGCTCCATTCTGTCCACTAAAGACGCTGAGATCATTATTCATGCCTTTGTTACGTCTCGTCACGACTACTGTAACGTATTATTTTCGGGTCTCCCCATGTCTAGCATTAAAAGATTACAGTTGGTACAAAATGCGGCTGCTAGACTTTTGACAAGAACAAGAAAGTTTGATCACATTACGCCTGTACTGGCTCAACTGCACTGGCTTCCTGTGCACTTAAGATGTGACTTTAAGGTTTTACTACTTACGTATAAAATACTACACGGTCTAGCTCCATCCTATCTTGCCAATTGTATTGTACCATATGTCCCGGCAAGAAATCTCCGTTCAAGAACTCCGGTTTATTAGTGATTCTTAAAGCCCAAAAAAAGTCTGCGGGCTATAGAGCGTTTTCCGTTCGGGCTCCAGTACTTTGGAATGCCCTCCCGGTAACAGTTTGAGATTCTACCTCAGTAGAAGCATTTAAGTCTCACCTTAAAACTCATCTGTATACTCTAGCCTTTAAATAGACCTCCTTTTTAGACCAGTTGATCGGCCGTTTCTTTTCTTTTTCTCCTCTGTCCCCCCTCCCTTGTGGAGGGGGTCTGGTCCGATGACCACGGATGAAGTACTGGCTGTCCAGAGTCGGGACCCAGGATGGACCGCTTGCCTGTGTATCAGTTGGGGACATCTCTACGCTGCTGATCCGACTCGGCTTGGGATGGTTTCCTGTGGACGGGACTCTCGCTGCTGTCTTGGATCCGCTTGAACTGAACTCTCGCGGCTGTGTTGGAGCCACTATGGATTGAACTTTCACAGTATCATTTTAGACCTGCTCTACATCCATTGCTTTCGGTCCCCTAGGGGTTGGGGGGTTGTCCACAAATGAGGTCCTCTCCAAGGTTCTCATAGTCATCATTGTCACTGGCGTTCCACTGGATGTGAGTTCCCCTTGCCAATTGGGTGTGAGTTTTCCTAGCCCTAATGTGGGTTCTTCCGAGGATGTCGTAGTCGTAGTGGTTTGTACAGTCCTTTGAGACATTTGTGATTTAGGCTTATATAAATAAACATTGACTGATTGATTGACTCTTACCATAATATGTTATGTTAACATACCAGGCACCTTCTCAGTTGGTCATTTATGCGTCATATAACGTACACTAATTCAGCCTGTTGTTCACTATTCTTTTTTTATTTTAAATTGCCTTTCAAATGTCTATTCTTGGTGTTGGATTTTATCAAATAAATTTCCCCCAAAAATGCGACTTATACTCCGGTGCGACGTATATATGTTTTTTTCCTTCTTTATTATGCATTTTCGGCCGGTGAGACGTATACTCCGGAGCAACTCATCATCCCAAAAATACGATAAACAGTAACCTAATCGGGCTTAGACTATCGCCTGAAACCCAGAAGTGCCCGGATGTGCTTCGAGGTCAGGTGATTGCAAACCAGCAATAATAGAAAATAAGACAAATACAGTAATAAGATGCATATAAGCAGTGTTCTGAAAATTACCTTAAAGGGGAACATTATCACAATTTCAAAAGGGTTAAAAACAATAAAAATCAGTTCCCAGTGGCTTGTTGTATTTTCTGATTTTTTTTTCAAAATTTTATTGGTCCCGGAATATCCCTAAAAAAAGCTTTAAAGTGCCTTATTTTCGCTCTCTCGAAGCCACTGTTCATTTTCCTGTGACGTCACACAGTGCTGCCAATGTAAACAAACAATGGCGAATGCCACAGCATGATATACCGACATTAGCTCGGATTCAGACTCGGACTTCAGCGGCTTAAGCGATTCAACAGATTACGCATGTATTGAAACGGATGGTTGGAGTATGAAAGTATTGAAGAAGAAACTGAAGCTATTGAGCGAATATCTATTGACGCTATTCATAGCCATAGCATGGCCGAATAGCTGCGCTAGCATCGCAGGTAAAATGTGCGGACCAAACGATCAGGACTTTCGCATCTTGTGACACTGGAGCAACTTAAATCCGTCGATTGGTAAGTGTTTTTTTTTTTTGCTATTAAATGTGGGTGGACGGAAACGTAATATAGTTTCAAATGTACATACAGCTATAGCCTAAATAGCATGTTAGCATCGATTAGCGTAGCATGTTAGCATCGATTAGCTGGCAGTCATGCCGTGACCAAATATGTCTGACTAGCACATAAGTCAACAACATCAACAAAACTCACCTTTGTGATTTTGTTGACTTTATCGTTGCAAATGCATCTGCAGGTTATCCATACATCTCTGTGCCATGTCTGTCATCGCCGGTAAAATGTGCAAACACTCCGGCACATTCGATGGAGTCTGGCGGCAGATTTCTTGCCACTCTCGCATCTTCGGGCCAGTGGTGCAACTTGAATCCCTCCCTGTTAGTGTTGTTACACCCTCCGACAACACACCGACGAGGCATGATGTCTCCAAGGTTCCAAAAAATAGTCCAAAAAACCGAAACTAACAGAGCTGAGACCCGGTGTTTGTAATGTGTTTAAGAAAAATGAAAATGGCGGCTTTCTTACCTAGGCAACGTCACGTACTGACGTCATCGCTTCAAGAGGGCTAAACAGAAAGGCGTTTAATTCGCCAAAATTCACCCATTTAGAGTTCGGAAAATCGGTTAAAAAAAGATATGGTCTTTTTTCTGCAACATCAAGGTATATATTGACGCTTGCATAGGTCTGGTGATAATGTTCCCATTTAAAAAAGTCCATCCATCCATTTTCTACCGCTTATTCCCTTTGGGGTCGCAGGTGGCGCTAGTGCCTATCTCAGCTACAATCGGGCGGAAGGCGGTGTACACCCTGGACAAGTCACTATTTCATCAAAGGGCCAACACAGATAGACAGACAACATTCACACTCACATTCACACACTACGGCCAATTTAGTGTTAGACTTAGACTTAGACAAACTTTAATGATCCACAAGGGAAATTGTTCAACACAGTAGCTTATTGCTACTGTTGCCAATCAACTTATCCCCAGGTGCATGTCTTTGGAATTACATTTAAAAAAAAAATCCAATATCTGTCATGATCCGTGGTCCTGTTAGTTTTGGACTCCCTTAGTTCCTGTTTTGTGCACTTCGGGGGTTTGCTTTGGTTACCATGGGTACTGATTAGCTTCACCTGCCTCTGATTAGTGTTCGGCATGTTCACCTGCTGTTGAGCACTAATCAGAGAGCTATTCATTCACGTTGCTCGACACACTCAGTCCGGCTTCATTGTTTACGTTGGTTTATTCCTGTTCTCGATTCTTGATCCCTGTGCTAAGTTGTTGCCTTAACTTCCCGTGCGATCGGCACGCTTTTCTGTTGTTTGTTCCCAGTCTTTTGGTATTGTGTATGATTAACGGATGAAATCATGTTCCTACCTCGTCCGGAGTTGTCTTTTCTGCATTCCTGGGAGAACGACCCCGCAGTGAGCTGTGACCCCCCCTCGTGACAATATCTGTCTTATGTAATTGAGAGAGAGATGAGAGCAGGGTGTGTGTGCGTGCCTTTAAAAGGCGGCGCCTGTCGCCCAGTGACATGTGACGTCCGCAAGAGAGACAGCTTGAGCTTAAATGTGTGTGTTGCCTTAATAGTAGGGAGTGATGGCAGCTTTGTTGAATCTTTTCACTGGATTGTGTTACCCCTGGTTAATGAAAAGATTGAACTTGCTTATTTTCTTGTACACAAACGGGGTATTGATTGGATTGCAAGCTTGCCACTTCACTCATTGATTTGTTTTTCATCATTCCCTCGTGTAGTGGTAGTGTGTGTGTGTGTGTTTACATCATGGGAGTCAAACTCTGGCCCGCGGGCCAAATTTGGCCCTCCGTGTAATTTCACTTGGCCCTTTAGGCAATATAAAATGAACATTAGAGCTTGCCCGCCGGTATATTACAGCGGCTGTAACATGCATTCACCGTTAATACTCATACTTGCCAACCCTCCCAATTTTCCTGGGAGACTCCCATATTTTAGTGCCCCTCCCGAGAATCTCTCGGGGCAACCATTCTCCCGAATTTCTCCCGATTTCCACCCGGACAACAATATTGGGGGTGTGCCTTTAGCGTCCTCTACAACCTGTCGTCACGTCCGTTTTTCCTCCATACAAACAGCGTACTGGCCCAGTCACATATTATACGCGGCTTTTACACACGTAAGTGAATGCAAGGCATACAGGTCACACTGAGGGTGGTTGTATAAATAACTTTAACACTGTTACAAATATGCGCCACACTGTGAACCCACACCAAATAAGAATGACAAACACATTTCCGGAGAATGTCCGCACCGTAACACAATATAAAAACAACAGAACAAACACCCAGAACCCATTGCAGCACTAATTATTTCGGGACTCTACAATATAGACCCCGCCGCTACCACCAAACCCCAAAAGTTAGTGTTGATATTTACCCCCGAAGGCTGCAAATAGGAAAGAGACATTTAAAAAAAAATTCTATTTAATATACCATTGATGTTTTTACCTTTTTTGAAAGTTGATATTGCACTGTTAAGTTATATAAGCGTTGCTTGTTCCATATTCAGAGTTAAACCAGATCAGTGTAGCAAACTGAGCAATAATTAACGATTTATTCATGCACTTTCTCTTGCTACTCCACGGCTTGAATGTTTGATTCATTCATTATTATTTTATTTTCAAATGTATTACTTGCTTGTGGAAAAAGTTTATTTTTGATATTTACCTCAGAAGGCTGCAAATAGAAAAGAGGCATTCAATTATAGGGACAAGTGGTAGAAAATGGATGGATGGATGCCATAGATATTTTTTAAATATTATTATTATTATTATTTGGAACTCGATTTTGCATGTCACTATTAAAGTTACATAAGCATTGCTTGTTCAATATTCAACGCAAAACTTGTATGGGTCCCTATTACAGTTTGTAAAAGGTTCATTTGTTCAACCTAGGCCTGCGGCTTTGTTCAGTTTTAAATTTTGGCCCACTCTGTATTTGAGTTGGACACCCTTGGTTTACATGTTGTTTGCTGTGTATTGTTGCCTCCTTCTACAAACTCTGTTTCCATATGAGTTGGGAAATTGTGTTAGATGTAAATATAAACAGAATACAATGATTTGCAAGTCCTTTTCAACTCATATTCAATTGAATGCACTACAAAGACAAGATATTTGATGTTCAAACTCATAAACTTTATTTTTAATTTTTTTGCTAAATATAATTAACTTAGAATTTCATGGCTGCAACTCGTGCCAAAGTAGTTGGGAAAGGGCATGTTCACCTCTGTGTTACATCACATTTTCTTTTAACAACACTCATTAAACCATTGGGAACTGAGGAAACTAATTGTTGAAGCTTTTAAAGTGGAATTCTTTCCCATTTTTGTTTTATATAGAGCTTTAGTCATTCAACAGTCCGGAGTCTCCGCTGTCGTATTTTACGCTTCATAATGCGCCACACATTTTCAATGGGAGACAGGTCTGGACTGCAGGCGGGCCAGGAAAGTACCCGCACTCTTTTTTTACGAAGCCACGCTGTTGTAACACGTGCTGAATGTGGCTTGGCGTTGTCTTGCTGAAATAAGTAGGGGCGTCCAAGAAAAAGACGGCGCTTAGATGGCAGCATATGTTGTTCCAAACCTTTATGTACCTTTCAGCATTAATGGGGCCTTCACAGATGTGTAAGTTACCCATACCTTGGGCACTAATGCACCCCCATACCATCACAGATGCTGGCTTTTGAACTTTGCGTCGATAAAAGTCTGGATGGTTCGCTCCGCCTTTGGTCCGGATGACGCAATGTTGAATATTTCCCAAAATTTTTTTAAATGTGGACACACTAAGACCAAAGAACACTTTTCCACTTTGCATCAGTCCATCTTAGATGATCTCGGGCCCAGAGAAGCCGGCGACATTCCTGGATGTTGTTGATAAATGTGGACTCGTCAGACATTGGTTAAAAACGATTTGCAAATCATTGTATTCCGTTTATATTTACATCTAACACAATTTCCCAACTCATATGGAAATGGAGCTTGTAGTTGACGTTGAGAAAATGCAGTGTCAGGTTTTTTTTTTCCCTTCTGCGGCATGATTGACTTCCGTGTCTGCTCTGTGAACGGACCCGAACCCCAGAATGATGTTGTTGTGGATCAATCACGGGGGGACTGACTAATTGTGACAAGCGTGTCCGAGCCTCAGTGTCACGATGCGCTTTGGCCTCCGCACCGCGCGGGCTTTTGGCACAAATTAGCAGCAGCGGGTCGAGCCGGCGTCCCGCGGGAGAAGCAGCTGTCATTCTTGAGATCTATTCTCAGCCGTGGGAGCCGTCACACAGGCCGCCGACAGCTTTAATAGTAATCAATCATCCGTCCCTGGGCTCTCTCATAATTTGATAAGGTCTACGGCCTGGGAAATAAAAAAAGGATGATATTTGACGCTATCAAACCACTCGCATACTCGGCGGGCTTAAGGTGAGCTTGCATAAATATTCACATGATTGTCCATATTCCTGTGTGGAATATTCCGACTGGATCCCCCCGCCCCTTAGCAACATCTCGTGCAATTATAGCTCGACACCCTAACAGGAGCTCCCAGCAGACCAGCAGAAAGTGACGCTGTCATTGTGCTTGGCTGGAAATGTCTCATTACTCTGCCAGGTACCAGCACCAGGAGCTTCTCTCAAAAAAAAAAAATAAAGTCATTAGGAAAAAATAACTGAAGAGAGCAGCCGCTACCTCTACCTGACCTCCGTCTCCCGCATGAATAAATGACACTTCTCACAAAGAGCATGCGAGCAAAGTGCATTCTTGCTCCGATCCGCTTTCTCTGGTCCTGAGCCAACACCGGTGTGAGATTACACCGGTGAAATTAATGAGACGATTTATAACTTACTTACTGCGCCCAGACCTCGCACACTGCAAAAACTGAAATCCAAGTAAGATGAAATATCTCAAATAAGGTTGATATTTGTGTCAGGCTTGTACTTGGATTTGGTTTACTCCTTCGATGCAGAGAGGGTACGGGACGAGCCAAACGAGAGTGTAAGTACATGGTTTATTTGAATGCTAAATACAAAAATAATCGACCTAAGGGCGCTCACAAAGAGGTACAAAACTTGGCTACAAAAATACAAACAGGAAAACAAAACACCTGCTCGATGGCATGAAAGGCGATAAACTATCAACTTCAACTTGCACTGTGGCAGAACTATGAACAACTGAAACAAAAACACTTACTGTGACCGAAACAAGGGGCATGGATAGCAGGGTGCGTAGCAGGTAATCGTGAAGGCATGAAGCAGAATGCAAATAGCAAAGTTCCCAGAATGATGAACAGAAAGCAAATGACTTACGTACTGGCTGTGGTAATAGAAAACAGGTGTGAGAGGCTGAGGATCGGGGCACGACATAAGGGGACCAAGTGGAAACTAATAGGTTGGCATGGAAACAAACAAAACCAGGAAGTGCAAAACGTGACTGAATGTCCAAAATCAAAACATAACATGACAAAACAAAACATGATCCATAGGTGTGACAATTTGCTTATTTTCTTTCTGATAAGATAATTATTCTCACTAAGCAGATGTCATGTTAGAGCAGTGGTTCTTAACCTTGTTGGAGGTACCGAACCCCACCAGTTTCATATGCGCCTTCACCGAACCCTTCTTTAGTGAAAAATAAAATGTTTTTTTTTTTTTCAAATTCAAGACAAAGTTGTATGTTTATGATAACACTTTAGTAAAGGGGACCATATTCTAAGTAATAATTCTTTCATCTCCGTAATATCGCAAAAATTTGCTCCGTTCTGTCCACTAAAGACGCTGAGATCATTATCCATGCATTTGTTACGTCCCGCCTCGATTACTGTAAGGTATTATTTTCGGGTCTCCCCATGTCTAGCATTAAAAGATTACAGTTGGTACAAAATGCGGCTTTTGACAAGAACAAGAAAGTTTGATCACATTACGCCTATACTGGCTCACCTGCACTGGCTTCCTGTGCACTTAAGATGTGACTTTAAAGGGGAACATTATCACCAGACCTATGTAAGCGTCAATATATACCTTGATGGTGCAGAAAAAAAGACCATATTCAATTGAATGCACCACAAAGACATTATATTTGATATTCAAGCTCATAAACTTTATTTATTTTTTTGCAAATAATAATTAACTTAGAATTTCACGGCTGCAACATGTGCCAAAGTAGTAGTAGAAAGGGCACGTTCACCAAAGTTTGATCATTTTCCTGGACTGATATACTTCCATCATGTGGTTTATTTTATAGATATGTAGCATCATCTACAAAGATAGAAAGAATTGCTATTTCGACATCTAGTAGACACATTCAAAAATTTCAGGTTAATTTTTCTACTCAGCAAACCCATCTCGCGGGCCGGAAAAAACTTTTTGGCTGGCCGTACATTCGTCACCCCTGTGTTAGAGTGTTTTACTTCTTTTAAGGGTTTTGGTCCTTAATTATCTCAGTAAGATATTACAGCTTGTTGCTGAGATTTTATGACCTATATTGAGTAAAACACGCTTGAAACTAGACTATCAACTGTTGCAAAGTTGTGTCATCAATACTCACAAGTATAAAACTACTTTTTTAAAGTAATAATTTCTTATTTCAAGCATGAAAAAAAAAAAATCATGACTTTGACATCAATTATGTCTCATAATTAAAACAGATGACAGCCAAATGGACTTTGCTGTTTTATTTTCAATGAAACAATAGAAAATACAGTTGGCACAGTCCAGTAAACTGACAGTTAATGTTAAAACATTTAACATGTGACATTTCAAACAATTTTGAACAGAAAAGGTTCATGCACATTCGGATGAATTCTTCAAAATTACAATTAAAAACATTTTGGGCGGGGGCCGGGCTGTATATATACGCATTAATTGACTGAAAGAGCACGCACTTGGTGAGATGATGTCATGTTGTAGATGGAAAAATGCATTTTTAGACCACATGATTTGCCTAAGCGGCTCGAAGACCCCGAGAGTAAAAAGTTGTTGCCTTCTTGCCTTTCCATTAAGAACAATACATTAGTTTTTAGTGTAAGTTTGTTGGTTTCAAGAAATATAATGCCGAGCGCATATCATTATGTCAAGATAATGGAACTAGCATTTACTTAAATTAAGAATATTTTTCAACATATTGAGCAAAAAGGTCTAACATTTGTTTTTTCTACCAAGAAAAGTTCACTTCTTATTAGTGAGAATATACTTATTTTAAGATATTTTTGGGGTTCATTGAAGTTAGTTATTTTTACTTGTTTTGGAAAGTCTTGACAAGTCAAATTTTTTTGTTCTATTGGCAGATCATTTTGCTTAGTTCAAATAAAATACCCCTCTTTTTTCTTTTCTGTTTTAAATTGTTTTGGAACGCTGACTTTTTGCAGTGCAGGTGCAACTCACTTTGAGCTAAGTTGCAAAAAATATATATCTTGCGAGGCTACAGCACTGAAAACCTGTAATGTTGTAAATTATACAGTAGTACCTCAGTTTTTTTTAGTAATTCATCCCAAAATGATCAGACGGAAACCAAACCAAAGTTAAAGTTAAAGTACCAATGATTGTCACACACATACTAGATGTGGCGAAATTATTCTCTGCATTTGACCCATCACCCTTGATCACCCCCTGGGAAGTGAGGGGAGCAGTGGGCAGCAGCGGTGCCGCGCCCGGGAATTATTTATGGTGATTTAACACCCAATTCCAACCCTTAATGCTGAGTGCCAAGCAGGGAGGTAATGGGTCCCATTTTTATAGTCTTTGGTACTACTCGGCCGGGATTTGAACTCACAACCTACCCTTAGGCCACTGAGTAGTAGTCATTTATACCACAAGAAAAAAAAGTCACTTATGTAGATTAATTTGTGAATTTTACAAAAAAAAAAAATTACATTCAATATATATATATATATTTTTTTGCCGATACCCGATATTGTCCAACTGTTAATTACCGATTCCGATATCAACCGATACAGATAAAAACAGTCATGGAATTAACACATTATTGTGCCTCATTTTGTTGTGATGCCCCGCTGGATGCATTAAACAATGTAACAAGGTTTTCCAAAATAAATCAACTCAAGTTATGGGATAAAAATGCCAACATAGCACTGCCATATTTATTATTGAAGTCACAAAGTGCTTTTTTTTTTTAACATGCCTCAAAACAGCATTTTGGGATATGCTCTCCCTGAGAGAGCATGAGGATGTTGAGGTGGGCAGGGTTTTGGTTGCGGGGGGTGTATATTGTAGCGTCACGGAAGAGTTAGTGCTGCAAGGGGTGGGGGTATTTGTTCTGTTCTGTTTATGTTGTGTTACGGTGCGGATGTTCTCCCGAAGTGTGTTTGTCATTCTTGTTTGGTGTGGGTTCACAGTGTGGCGCATATTTGTAACAGTGTTAAAGTTGTTTGTACAGCCACCCACAGTGTGACCTGTATGGCTGTTGACCAAGTATGCATTGCATTCACTTGTGTGTGTGAAAATTGGGCCGGTACGCAAAGGCAGTGCCTTTATGGTTTATTGGCGCTCTGTACTTCTCCCTACGTCCGTGTACCACTCAGTACAGTGGCGTTTTGAAAAGTCATACATTTTACTTTTTGAAACCGATACATTCCGATATTGCATTTGAAAGCATTTATAGTATTGTCAGTCCGGTATTATCGGATATCTCTATATATAAGTACATTTTTTGCGTTTGAATTTTGTGAACTGATTGTTTTTTACATAAATTTAGGCTGACAATTCCATTGACTAAAAAAATAGTGATCAAAATGAGTGTGTTGAAATTCGGTGTTTTAAAATGTGTGTAAAAATAATATTGCATAAAAATTGTGTGGAAAAAAGTTTAGTGCATAGAAAATATGTCCAAAAAATTCAGTGCATAAAAATTCAGTTTACAAAAATTAAGTGTAAATTAAAATTCAGTGTAAAAAAGGAGTAAAAAAATCATTGTGCTAAATATTTAGGGCATTAAAACTCAGTATTCTTCTTCCTCCAAACACGACGAGTTGAATTTATACCAAAAAGTTCTATTTTGGTTTCATCTGACCACATGACATTCTCCCAATCCTCTGCTGTATCATCCATGTATCCATGTTGGTATAAACTCAACTCGTCGTGTTTGGAGGAAGAAGAATACTGAGTTGCATCCCAAGAACACCAAACCTACTGTGAAGCATGGGGGTGGAAACATCATGCTTTGGGGCTGTTTTTCTGCTAAGGGGACAGGACGATTGATCCGTGTTAAGGAAAGAATGAATGGGGCCATGTATCGTGAGATTTTGAGCCAAAACCTCCTTTCATCAGTGAGATCTTTGAATGGTTAACCAAATACTTATTTTCCACCATAATTTAAAAAATAAATTCTTTAAAATTCCTACAATGTGAATTCCTGGATTTGTTTTCACATTCTGTCCCTCACAGTTGAATTGTACCTATGATGAAAATTACAGACCTCTGTCATCATTTTAAGTGGGAGAACTTGCACAATCGGTGGCTGACTAAATACTTTTTTGCCCCACTGTAATTCTGGAAAATCCCTTATCCGATTATTGTGTTACTAGTGTTTTAGTGAGATTATAAACTCATACCTGAAAGTCGGGGGGGTTTGGTGACCACCAGTGTCTCTAATGGAAGCCATGGAGGAGCCAAGAAAGTCGCAGCTGCCTATTTGACAGCTGCAGGAGGAAGAACGACACAAGCTCCGCTCATCTTTCCGGTAAAAGCCGACTTATTACCACAATTTTCTCACCGAAACCTGCTGGTCGACATGTGGGCTTGACTGCTCTGTTCCATAGTAAAGCTTCACAACAAACAAAGAAACAACGGCTGTGTTTTGGTTGCTAAAGGCAGCTGCAATCCACCGCTTTCCACCGACAGCAATCTTCTTTGACGTCTCCATTATTAATTGAACAAATTGCAAAAGATTCAGCTACACAGATGTCCAGAATACTGTGTAATTATGCGATTAAATCGGACGACTTTTAGCCGTGAGTGGTACTGGGATAAAATGTCCACTCCAACCAATAACGTCACAAGCACGCGTCAACATAAGCGTCATCATTCCGCGACAATTTCAACAGGAAACTTGGCGGGAAATTTAAAATTGCAATTTAGTAAACTAAAAAGGCCGTATTGGCGTGTGTTGCAATGTTAATATTTCATCATTGATGTATAAACTATCAGACTGCGTGGTCGGTAGTAGTGGGTTTCAGTAGGCCTTTAAAGTTGTGAATATGAAACTCAGAACTCTTACCTGCTTTTTTTTTCCAGTTTTAATCCTAAACCGCCACATGAAACGTAGGCAGGATGTGAAAAAAAGAACAGAAGGTGGTGGGTCGGTGCGTGTGTGTGTGTGTGTGTGAGTGTGTGCGTGTGTGTGTGTGTGTGTGTGTGTGTGTGTGTGTGTGTGTGTGTGTGTGTGTGTGTGTGTGTGTGTGTGTGTGTGTGTGTGTGTGTGTGTGTGTGTGTGTGTGTGTGTGTGTGTGTGTGTGTGTGTGTGTGTGTGTGTGATTTTTAATCTCCATGCATACAGTGTGTTCGTGCTTCCAATCCAGTTTGGCACATGCTTCTTTGTTCACGTCCAACACCTCCCACTTTCTAAACTGATGCCTCTGCATGCACGTGCAACAAGGATCCCCCAAGACCTCCCCCAGACCACCAACGTGGTCCTGCTAGACCACTACCAAAATATTGGTAGTATACGTATATATATTTTTTAAAAAGAACAAGATACTTTGTGACAGTACAAAATATCGTTGTAATCATTTATCCATCCATCTTCTTCCGCTTATCCGAGGTCGGGTCGCGGGGGCAGCAGCCTAAGCAGGGAAGCCCAGACTTCCCTCTCCGCACCCACTTTGTCCAGCTCCTCCCGGTGGAGAGAAAGTCTTCCCAATATGTCCTCCGACCAGTCAGGCGTGCCCGAAACAGAGTCTTTAAGAATACAGGGACGGCGTGGCGCAGTGGAATGGTGGCCGTGCGCAACCCAAGAGTCACTGGTTCAATCCCCACCTAGTACCAACCTCCTGAGCAAGACACTTCACCCTTGCTCCTGATGGGTGCTGGTTAGCGCCTTGCATAGCAGCTCCCCCCATCAGTGTGTGAATGTGTGTGTGAATGGGTAAATGTGGAAGTAGTGTCAAAGCGCTTTGAGTACCTTGAAGGTAGAAAAGCGCTATACAAGTACAACCCATTTATATTTTTTTTACGGCAGTATGTCCATCAAAACCGAATGATAAAACAACAGAACACGCCTGTTGTTTATAGAGGATATTTGACTTGTGTATTTTGCGGT